>NC_022034.1:22344467-22356754 GCF_000317375.1 Microtus ochrogaster | reverse complement strand
TCTGCCTCCCGAGTGCTGGGATTAAAGGCGTGCGCCACCACCTCCCGGCCACAGGTATATCTTGAAGATATTTGGACTATAGACCTTAATTTCTATAAATGAACTGTCTGCGTAAAGTGAATCACACACAGTTTGGAATAATCTACTCTCTCTGTGTGCATGTTATAAAATTCTATTACACATGCAATCGCTAAAGTATAGTATAAAGGGAGCATATATGTGTTTTATATATGTTTTCTATTCTTACCATTTCTATTTTCACGTCATAAAACACTACTTCTCCCACACTGATATCCTTCCGAAGTGTATCTTGACCAGGAAAAGAACAACCAAAATTTCTTTTTTGGAATCAAGAAATGACTACCACTTATTTTTTTTTGTCTTTCATCATCCTTGTTTCTCCTCCAGTTTTCAAAAAATAAAAGAAAGAAATGCTAGTATGCTAGAGGGTGGCATAATACACATTTGCATTACTGATTCACAGAAAAGTATACTCTATGAAGAAATGAATAAACAGGACTTTAGAAATGTCTGTAGTTAAGGTGTTTTAATTATAGATACTCTTCAAACCAAAAGTAGAAGCCATTGCAAAACAAATGAAGAAATATTGCTAAGAAATCTTGATATGCCAGATAATTTTAGCCTGTGATCTCACCAAAAATCTCTAATCCTTTAGTGAAAATGTGTCATAGACTGCCCATACCAACAGAGTGATGGTATTTATCTATGAGTGTATTTCTACGTGCTTATAAATCTATCATATATTAGTCTATAATGTATATATTAATCTAAAAACCAAGAAACTGAAATTGTGGAGAGTTATCTTTTGTTTCTTTGCTATTGTTATTCTACGAATCCTCTTTCTTCAATATTGATAATTTCCTTTTGTCTAGCACACTTGTATTGATTTTTCAGAGTTTCATTTTTATATCCTTTCTTAGTTCAAGTAAGTTTTAGGGGCCATGCATGAAATACAAAGGATTGGAGTGAGAAGTATTCAATAGGAAGTGTGTTGCCTAAATATCTTATACTGCAGGCTAGTTTCTCCTATTGCTGTTCATCAAGTTTAAATATTGCAAGTACTCCTGGATCAGCTCAGTGCGTTTGTTCCAGAAGACACATATCTTCCTTTGTTTTAATATATATCATTGATATCCTTATTTTCTTGTTATTTGTCTCACTTTCCCCCCTCAGAGTATCTTAATAATAACACAACTTGATGATTTCCATATTCATGTTATTATTTACCATCTATGCTATAACTATCAAACCAATCTTTGTTTAATGCTAATGAACAAGAAAATAAATTACTGGGTAGAAACTGTAGTAACCAAGTAACTGAGAACCAAGTAGATCTAGAAGGAAGAAAGAACAACATTGGCATACACAGTTTTACTAACTTTTTCAATACAAAATTAACAGATAAGTACAATACAAATAACCAGGGAGTAGATGCTACTCCCAGTTATAGAAAAGCAAATATGAAATTTTATGCATAGATAAACTACATAATTATGTAGCTCAAAATTTATCCTTTAGAACTATTCTTTTGATTTTTTACCTAGTATTATTATTAAATTGAATAATATCTTAATTTACTTTTGAAAACCTTTGAATATGTTCTGGAACATAGTTTCTCACTATTAGCTGTAACCAAAAATAGGCCACAAAGCTAGACATTATTTTAGATATAAAAATTTGTCAATATTTCTTCAGAATGATGTTAAAAGTGCCGTTGAACATTTTAACTTTCTGGAATGTTGCATTTATTTCTCTTTTGGGTTTATCCTTTTATATCAAAGAATATTTTTAAATTTTTTCTGTTAATTATTTTTATGAAATCATCTAACAAATCACCATTAATGGTTTTATGACATGACCTTTGCTTATTCAATTTAATGCGGCTTTTCATTTACTCTAGATTTTCACATTAACAAAATTCGAATCAAAATGCCAATATATTTGAAGAAAAATCTTTGCACCAGTCTGAGGAGGAAACATAGCAGTCAGGTAATCCTTTAATCCATTACCTGAAAATTAGACAATGGAGGTGCAATGAAAAGACTCACCACAAGCCAAGAGATTCAGCATAAAAAAACCTCTGAAATTCTGAAACCAGAAAAGATTTCTAAAAATCACTTAGGCAACATATTTAAATATTATCAAAGTAGAATACAATAGTAATTTAAGAATTAATATGTGGAACAAAATTCCAAATTTAGTGGATAAGCTAAGAATTGAAAAAGGTTTAGAAGTCTGGCAAAGTAAAATGATGTTTTGAAAAGAGGAAACTTCTGCTGGAAATCCATTTGAAACTCAGGGTGGGTCAAAGGATATAGTGGTACTGTGCTAAGCTCATGAGTTCATTGCTGGGCTATTCGATAGTATAATTTAGCCCATTCTAATAAGATTGAGTAAAGCCTCAGGGCAGCTATAATCACAGGGCTACCAAGGGGAACAAAACACTAGAGAATGCCTGCACCTGCAATTTTACCTACAATCCTAATGCTTGGGCACAAAATATCCCAAGAGCGATTAGAGAATAGAATTCAGGTAATTCTCTCTGCTTGAAGTTTAATAAGGACCAGAAAGGCTGACTGGCAGGTACATCTGGCTGCCGTTGACACCAAGTACCATGCAATTACCACTTTCATTTCAAATACTAAGGAACTGGAGAGAAAATAGCATGGTTCTAGGTTTAGAAACCTACAAAATCTAAACAGGAAGCTTTGTAGTTTTTAAGTTTTTCTGCATTCTTTAGATAACGAGCACACTGAAATATTTGCAGTTTTCATGTCACATAGTTTTACAAAGGTCACTGTCACAACAGGAATGTATCAGTAGCTCAAATCTTTCCTGTTAGGCTATGTGTGATTTAATGATAAATTACACAAATGTTTAATCATGATGTTATTTAAATGATTATTGAGTCTATAAAGTAATTTCTCTATTTTTTCCCCATACATACAAGACTCTATAGTAATCATTTCTAGACAGCACAGAAACAACTGTATGTCTCACTAAAATAATCATATATTCAACTCTTAGGTGAATACAATGAGAAAATGTTTGTGGTAAAAGACTAGGAAGAAGCAGGGCAGTGGTGGCACATGACTTTAATCCCAGCACTCATGAGGTTGATCTCTGGTTGATCCCTGTGAGATCGAGGCCAAACTGGACTACAGAATGAGTTTCAGGACAACTAGGGCTGTTACACTGTTACACAGAGAAATCTTCTCTTGACAAACCAAAAAAAAAAAAAAAAAGAACAACAGAGTATAAAAGAGATTGTGGGAATGATAATGATAGTATGTAAGGAATATTCTATAGATTTCTCCAAATAACCAATAATAAAAGGAAACTTAAAAATATCAGCTAGACATGATTGAATTACTAACATGATCAAATATACCTAAAATAATGTAGAAACTAAAAAGCATAGAATTAAATGCTTAAATCTTCAAATAAATGTTTATAAAAAGTATTAAAAGAATTATATCTTATTCATATAAATGTAAGCATTATTTTTCTCTCTAAATATGGTATAAGGGTAAAATTATTTATGGAAAGTCTTTATGACTACTTTGAGCTTTAAAACTCTTGAAATTTTCATTAAATTCCTATGGAATCTATATACAGTAGAAAATATTAACCTCTGTGACAGGATGGAAGCATAACATAAAATCAGATTTTCTTAAATTATTCTGTGAGAAATTTTCCAGCTCTGAATTTTTACCTAAACATAAAGGGACAGACAATTTCACAGTGTTTGGAAGACCTGCACTTCATCTATCTCTTGTATTTCAGTATGGTGCTAGAGTGGGTATATTATACAGCTAACAGGTTAGCAAAATCTTTTAGGCTTGTTGAATCGGTGCTTGTTTTCTTAGGCCTCTACTCATTCATGCAATCTAAACTATGGCAGAACAAGTGACTTTCTCATAGACCCCTGGACTGTCAGCTATAAAGAATAAATTGCTTTTTTCAATATCTTCACTAAAACCTTTAACAAGGGTGGGTATATGGTCATCTTGTTATTTGTTATTTAGTTTTGGGGTGGAACAGTGTATTTGCATTTAAACCCCATCTGTGTCTCTGTGTTCCTCTTACTCTTTCTCAAGGTTGTGGCCTTCTCATCTTTAGTTTTATTTGTGTCTTCTCACACACAAATATACATATGTTTACAATTACAACATGGTGAGATTATTTAGCCTTACTCATTTTGTAAGAAGTTCCCAGTCCTTAGCACAAATGAACATGGAGGAAGTCCACACAGACCATAAGACTCAGCACATAGACATCACTACTTGATGTTGTGGGAGCTGTGGGTTGCATGCCGCCACCCAACTCCCGCCACCGGCTAGTTATACCGGAAATAACAACACACAAACTGTATTCTTTTAAACACTGCTTGGCCCGTTATATCTAGCCTCTTCTTGGCTAACTCTTGCACCTGGACTAGCCCATTTCTAATAATGTCTATAGCACCCGAAGATGCACTTACAGGGAAGATTCTAGCTTACGTCCATCCTGGGTCAGAATTCATTGCATCTGCCCAGAAGAGGGGAGCATGGCCTCTGAGCTCACTTCCTCTTCCTCCCAGCATTCTGTTCTGTTTACTCCTCCCACCTATGTTTTAACCTATGAGGCCAAGCAGTTTCTCTATTACTTAACCAATGGCCTTCCTCCATCAACTTGAAAAGAAAAGAAACAACACAATCCACCAAAGTCCATTCTAGGTGTAATTTTCTGTCCTGCCAGCTACCGCCCAAATATAGTAAGAGGTATGGACTGCTTGTCGTCCCAGCCACCTGGCTAGCTTATACCTGAAATAATCACACAGAAACTATGTTCATTTAAACACTGTCTGGCCCATTAGTTCATGCCTCTTATTGACAACTCTTATATCTTGATTCAACCCATTTCTAATAATCTGTATGTCACCTTGAGGTCATGGCTTACTGGGAAAGATTCAGCATGTCTGACCTGGCAACTTCATGGTGGTTCTCTCCCCATCTCACTCTCTCTCTTCCTTCCAGAATTCAGTTCTCTCTTCCCACCTACCTAAGTGCTGCCCTATCAAAAAGCCAAGACAGTTTCTTTATTCAACCAATGAAAGCAACCCATAGACAGAAGAATCTCCTATACCACCCAAGTAACCACACACAGAAACATTATTATTATAAATGTTTGACCGATAGCTTAGAGTGGATCATGACTTGAATCCTCATTTTCTACATGTCCTGTTTCTCTGCCTCTTGTTGGTGACTCCACACTTCCTCTTCTTCCATGCACTCTCTCAATCTGCCTCTCAAGCTTACCTTCTTCCTGCTTAACTATGGGCCAGTTAGCTATATATTATACCAATTAAAACAACACATCTTCACTGTGTACTTAAAGATTGTTCCACATTAGTCCATAGCTCTGGGAAAGTTTCTAATTGTATTAATTTGCCCTTCTGGCTTCTGTAGGTCTTCTTTTACAGGTAAAGTTTACCCCTTTAGTTAGTTTGCTTAAATGTATGGCAGTCCAGTTGACTTCATATGACCCTTGTCCTAAAGTTATAAGTTTGTTCTAAAGCAGCAGTATTGTTTTGGAATATTCATGTACACTATGTGAAGATATGCCACTGCGATTGGTTTAATAAAAAACTGAAAGACCAATAACTAAAGAGAATTTCCAGGCACAGATGACACTGGCAAGAATAAGAGCAGATAAGCCTGTCAGATGTGAAATTAATCTAACACACAAAATGAGACAGAGTTAAAAGCCACATTGCAGAACATAGATTAATAAAAATATTGGTTAATATAAACAATCCTAAGCTATTGGTTAAGCTTTCATAATTAATAAAAAGTCATCATATAGTTATTTAGGAGCTGACTGGCAAGGCAGTTTGTCGATTTTTTTCTCATCTCTGTGAGTAAATACCTGAAAAGGAGTTCTTTAAGAGAGTAGGGGCGATGTTGCCTCATGGATTCAAGAAATATACTCCATTATGCATGAAAAATCTGAGAAGAGGAGCTTGCACACATTTGAGTGAACCATAAAGTCAAGGAAGATAAAAAGGAAAGAAGACAGTAGCCTCAAGGCCTGAACCCAATGAATCACGCCCTCCAATGAAACCCTACAGCTCAAAAGTCCTACAACCTTCCATAATAACAGCACCAGCTATAGATGAAGTGATAAAGCACAGCCTGTGGTGGGTCATGTCACATTTAAACCCTAGCAGATGGACATGCTAATGAAAGGACACAGTGTATCTTCTGAATGTCCTTGTGTGTAATCGCTTCTGCCATCAACAGGTGTATTCAACAGACAACAAAAGCAAACACACATGGTAAATATGCAGCTAGATAAGAGGAAGTGAAAAGTGTAGGAATATGCTAAACATACGCATGCTTTGATCAAATATTGTTGTGCTATCTCCTGTCAACTCTTGTCTGTGAGATCTATATCTCTATCAAATGCTGCTTCTTGTCCTCTTATTACAGACTATGATACCTCTGCTATTTTTACTTAAACTAATGTCAATAACCCCATATAGGCCAAATATAAATTTAAACCTTTCCCAGTAACACATTTATATTTTCTAAGGCTTTATTATATTCAAAATGTGCTACTTCCTGCTAAATCAGAGCTGGTTACAATATCAAGAATAAAATAGCCTTTAAAATTATTGCATGGTATGGTGTGCTCTCAATGATGTTCAGAGAATAAAATTTGTTATAAACTGTAGAAGAAACTTGAGAAAATGACATTGCTTCTTTTAGAGAAAATTACTTTACTTATTGTACTTGATAAAATTATTGCCATTACTTTCCACTGTTCATGTGCTATAATATCTGTAGGGTCTATTATTGTCACAAAAGCACAAAAAGAATATGAATTAGTAAACTACTACTCTCTCCAAATATAGTTGAGGAGTTTGTTTGGTCTTGGAGAAGCAGAATTCATTTGCATGAAAATTTTCACCAATGCCAATTCTTGAGTGAAACTCTAAGTAACACAAATGTATATAAAAACCTATTGTAAATGGTATTGTTCATAAAAATATATTCCCTTTCAAGCATATAGATAGAATGGATGTGGTGTTAGTTGTTCTTAACACAAAATGATGCCATATAAAAATTAGCATAATGTTAACCGGGTTTAATCACTCCATGTTGTTTATCATCTTTCCACTTCATATGGTGAACAGCAGATGCAATCAATTTCATCTGCCAATTTTTAAAAGATGGAAGAATAAAAATAAAGTATCAAAAATTTTAAATAGTTACAGCTAATCTATCCATATTCTGAGCTATTTATCAAAAATCTTTGTTCCTGCTTATTCACAGCTTAGAGGTATTGACAGTTCCAACTAACACATAGACATTTCAACCCATTTTTCTTTCTTTTTTTTTTGCAGGATGCTTTTATTTAATATTTGGAAATTGAGTAATCTCCTTTGAGGTATAGTAGCAAGGCATTAAAAATAATTCTACTCTCATATAAAAGTGAGAAGAAAAGATTAAAACTATAAAACCAACTTTGTCCAACTCCACCACTAATTACAGGCTTTCAGTTTGCTGCAATCAGTGAACAGTAGAGAATCTGTTTTAAATTATTATGCTCCCATTTTTTCTTAATCTTTGCTTCGAAGCCTTGGGGACCAATGGTCTCATGATAAGTCCTTTTGCAAACCAGTGGGATGACAGGTAGTTGAGAATACACAGTAGGTGTGATTCTCCTCCAAGGCACCAATTTCACATATCTGTCAATATTTGACCTGGTTCTTTGTTGAAAATCTTTCTTCTTGATTTATTTTCATTTGACTCAATTTACTACTTGTTATATGCAAATGGTTCTGCATCAAGGTGTCTGTCAAAAATCAGTGGTAGTTGTTTAACGTCACACTTATCCATCATCCTATTACCTGTGCAGACTAATAGGAAAGTAAACAGAGCTCCATGTACAAAACTGACTTCTAGGATGTTTGTAGAGATTTTGAAAGTGGTGTAAACATGAAGGTCTATATGAATATCCAGCAGAGACTTGAGATCACCTTTATAGTTCATCTGTAGATAGCTGGCCTTGAGGCGCTGTGCATTCAGGACAACTGAGAAAGAATTACAAACTACATACCTGAGTGTTGAAGGCATAAGACAGCCTGCACTGACCTTCAGCAAGCCAGGATAGTTTAATGTTATACATTATTTGGGTAAAGGTTTGTCAAATTACACACCATAACAAAAATATTTTAGCAGCTACAAATGGAAAAACACAGATTTCACAGACTTATGCTGAGAGAAATCACTGAAAAAGCATACTGTCAATAATTGCAATAATGGATGTGATACTACCAAATACAACCTCCAAGCAGAGGACTTGTGTTAACATTTTATTAAATCTCAACTGGCAAAAGCCTTCCCCTTTGGAGGTACAGACATTTGATTTGGGAGATTTTGGATCAACTTAAAAGAATGTGCCAAGAACCAGAGGAAAAAAACACCTAAACTCTTATTTAAAAAAAGTAACAGAATGCTCTGAAAATGGACACTAAAAAGAAATTAATCCAACATGAGCCCACAATTGAGTATAATAGAGGGTAATTATTTAGTAGACTCACAGATCACAGTCCTCTACTCGAACAGGGAACAGGAGTTAAACCCAGCAGTCAGAAGAGAGAGGGAACATGCACTTTACATTGGCGTTTATAGACTAAGAGGCCATGACCAAGCTGGTGGGTAACTTAAGGGCTACTTGCTGTAGGATTTCCGACAGCAATGCCCATTAAGTGACTATAAAACAAAGCTGAACAATAACAGTATGCTATTTTTAATGACAATTTTTAGACTTTTAAAAAAAATTAATGAGGATGAAAATTTTCTTAGAGGAATAATAGTAGATTTGAAGTTGTAGAAAGCAAAGTGACAGGAATTGTAAATATGATAAAAGAGATAATGAACTCAGAGGCAAACACACAAAAAGCACTGGAAAATAACTAATAAAGCAGAGCAAGTATTAAATGAAAGTTCTAGAAACTTGAACAGAAAGTGAACAAGCAGAAAAGTCATTTGAAAAAATAATGGCTGGACTCTCAAAATGTAAGTGGAGTTCTCCTCTGTATACCCAAGAAATCTATGTAGGAAATGACTGAAGTGATCTATACCAGGATGCAAATGTTGGTGACAAAGGCAGAATCTGAAAAGCAGCAAGGAAAAAGTGAACCATCAAATACAACATTTCGGCATTAAATAGTTCTCAGCAGAGCTTAGAGGCAGAAATTCAAAGTGCTAAATGGAAAATATCACCAGTCAAAAATTTTATATACATAAAAGGTGCTTCAAAAAAGACTAAAATTCAAAATACATCCTCTGTTGAAGAAGTTTGATAGTGTGTTGTTAGGAGCAGCTTTAAAGGGCCAAATAAAGGGAACCTTTCACTCTGAAGAAAAGGATCCTTACCAAAAAGAAACCCTGGAGATAAAGACCACCAATGAGTGCAATTCCATATGTAAATATAAAAGTAATATGAGTCTGTTTTTATCATCTTATTTTTAAAGGAAACTTCATGAAATAATGATTATAAAATTTATTGGTTGCCTTATAGTGCACAAAATCACAATTTTAAGACAATAATATCACTTAAATGAGGAAAAGGGGTTGTACTAAACAATGTTTGAGTTTGATTTTCAAATTAAGCTAATATTAATCCAGTATTAAGGTAAATGGTCAATTATAATACTAATGTGACATCCTAAAAATATAGTAAGCTAAATAATTAAAATGATATAGTAGAAAAATCCAACTTTATATTAAACTGATGGAGGATCAAAGAAAAAAACAAAAACATACAGGAAAATAGTAAAAGAATTAATATCTTAATTTATTAGCAAATAAACTAACTGCATATAGCACCCCATTATGAAGTTAAGAACTAAGAAATTTCATCAAATATAATTTTATTATATGCTATATTTAAACTACAAATTTTAGATTAAAAGATAGAACTAGATATATGTAAAAGAAATAACTTACTTTAACTATCTTCATAAAACACCTGTTGAGACTTCATTAATATCATCATAGCTTTTAAGAAATTATCAGAAAATACAAAAAATGACACATTGTTAAAATAAAAGGATAAGCCATCAGAAATAACAATTACTACTATATGCACACATAACAACAGAGCTTCAAAATGTAAAAGCAAAAACTGATAGACCTGAAATAGAAAGTTCCAGTGCCTCATTTTTTATCACATATAGGAATAGTAAACAGATTTAATGGCTAATAGGAGACTTTCATGACCCTACTCCAACTATCTTGGCAGAAATAAATAGTAAATTGTACCCAATCAGTAATCTATAATCGACTACACTGAGACATGGTTATGGAAGAAGACAGGGAAGGCTGGGATGTAGTTTTAACCTCACTATTATGGGTGTACTTCTACACCTGCTATTGGGTTAGCTGTACTCTGCCAAATGTTATCTGTATTTTCTAGAAGAGATTCCAGTACACTATATGTTGTTCTGGTACCATAAATAGCAGCCAGAGTATTCATTGACATCTCATTGTGCTTACAGTTTCATGAACCTTCAACTAAATCACCACCCTGAATCCTTAATTGTTTAATATTTGAGCAAAACATGCCCTATTTTCTGGGAAAAATATTCTAATTTCCAGAATATCTCCCAGCTGTATGCATAGGATTAGTGTTAAGACTTCTCTGAAACCTTTCAACAAACCTTGTCTTCCATGAGAAGACTGGAGTACTTACTGTTCATATATTGCTACCCCTCCCTCGGTTGCAAACATTTTCTTCATCTTAAGAAATTTATTTCCTTTTAAATTCCCTCTGTGACATCTATGATTTCTTTCCCTGAAGAAAGTCTTTAAAAATCACAAATGCCAATGATAATTACACAGGAAACATTGTTAATTCAGGAGAGTCATTCTAGACTATTAACTACATCTCATGCTGCAGTGACAAAACAACCAACAGAAAAAATCTGAAAAATCAGCCAGGCAGTGGCAGCATAGGCTTTTAATCCCAGCACTTGGGAGGTAGAGAGAAGTTGATCTCTGAGTTTGAGGCCAGCATGGTCTACAGCATGGTCGACAGACTCCAAAGATACAGAGAAACTCTGTCTCTCAAAAAAAAATTTAAGAGTTATTGTTATTAGCACACAGTTTCTGTGGGCTCAGTATATCATTGTGGTTACATAGGGAGTAGTACAGACCACTAAGAGAGGAGTGATGTAGGAAGAAGCCATGAATAAAACTTCTCCAAAGACCTGTAACATACATTTTCCAGCCAGGTTCAACTTCTACAAGTAGTTCTATATGATGAGGGCCAAAGTATTCTAAATAAGACATAACAACAAAATGCTGACGCAAGTCTATAGCAAAAATATTTTTAAAGCTTTCCTTTTAAGGTAGAAATAAAACAAATACCATTTTCTTTTTTTATATTGAATTTTATTGAATTCTACACTTGTCTCTGCTCCCCTCCTCCCTCTCTCCTCTCCTTAAACCCTCTCCCAAGGTCCCTATGCTCCCAATTTACTCAGAAGATCTTCTCTTTTTCTGCTTCCCATGTAGATTAGATCTATCTATGTCTATTTTAGTCTTCTCATTGTTGTCAAGATTCTCTGGGACTGTGATTTGTGGGCTATTTTTCTTTGCTTTATCTTTAAAAGTCACTTATGAGTGAGTACATGTGATAATTGTCTTTATGTGTCTAGGTTACCTCACTCAAAATTATGTTTTCTAGCTCCATCTAATTGCCTGCAAAATTCAAGATGTCTTTATATTTTTTCTGCTCTGTAGTATTCCATTCTGTAAATGTACCACATTTTCCTTATCTATTCTTCAATTGAGAGGCATTTAGTTTGTTTCTAGGTTCTGGCTATGACAAACAATGCTGCTATGAACATAGGTGAGCACATGTCCTTGTGGCACAATTGAGCATCCTTTGGATATGTACCCAAAAGTAATATTACTGGGTCTTGAGGAAGGTTGTTTCCTAATTTTCTGAGAAATTGCCACACTGACATCCAAAGGGGCTATACCAGCTTCAATTCCCATCAGCAATGCAGAAGTATTCCCTTTACCCCACAACCTCTCCAGTATAAGTTGTCATCAGTGTTTTTGATCTTGGCCATTTTTAAAGGTGTAAGATGGAATCTCAGAGTTGTTTTGATTCACGTTTCTCTGATGAATAAGGATGGTGCACATTTCCTTAAGTGTCTTTCAGCCATTTTAGATTCCTCTGTTGAGAGTTCTCTGTTTAGGTCT
>NC_022034.1:22337945-22344137 GCF_000317375.1 Microtus ochrogaster | reverse complement strand
TTGATATTTTTTGCTTCTTTGTGAAAAATCGGGTGTTTCAAAGCTGTGGATCAATATCTGGGTCTTCGATTCAGTTCCACTTGTCCTCCTGTCTGTTTTTATGCCCAAACCATGATGTTTTCATTACTGTAGCTCTATTGTAGAGTTGGAAGTCAGGGATTGTGATGTCTCCAGGAGTTCTTTTATTGTACGGGCTGTTTTAGCTATCCTGAGTTTTTTGTTTTCCATATGAAGTTGAGTACTGTTTTTTTGAGCTCTGTGAAGAATTTTGCTGGAATTATGCTGGGCATTGCATTGAATCTGTAGATTGTTTTAGGTAAGTTTGCCATATTTAATATAATAATTCTACACTAGAGCACGGAAGGTTTTTTCCACTTTCTGGTGTCTTCTTCAATTTCTTTCTTCAAAGAATTAAAGTTTTTGTCATACAAGTCTTCCACTTGTTTGGTTAGAGTTACTCCAAGATATTTTATGCTATTTGTGTCTATTGTAAAGGGTCATATTGCTCTGATTTCTTTCTCAGCCCATTTATCATCTGTGTACAGGAGGGCTACTGATTTTTTTTGAGTTGATTTTGTAGCCTGCTACATTACTGAAATTGTTTATGAGTTGTAGAAGTTCCTCTGTAGAATTTTTGGGGTTCACTTATGTAAACTATCATATCATCAGCAAGTAGTGAATGTTTGACTTCTTTTCCAAGTTGTATCCCCTTGATCTCCTTTTGGTGTCTTATTGCTCTAGATAAGATGTCAAGAACTATATTGAATAGATATGGAGAGAGTGGATAACCTTGTGTTATTCCTGATTTCAGTGGGATTGCTGGTAGTTTCTCTCCATTTAGTTTGATGTTGGCTGTTGGCTTGCTTTATACTGCCTTTATTATGTTTAGGCATGTTCCTTGTATCTCTGGTCTCTTCAAGACCTTTATTTTGAAGGGATGTTGTATTTCATTGAAAGCTTTTTCAGCATCTAATAAGATAATGATGTAATTTTTAATTTTCAGTTTGTTTATATAGTGTATTATGTTGACAGATTTTCGTATGTTAAACCATCCCTCCATCTCTGGAATGAAGCCAACTTGACCATGGTGGATGATAGTTCTGATGTGTTATTAGATTTGATTTGCCAGTATTTTATTTAGTATTTTTTCATCAATGTTAATGAGAGACACTGGTCTGTAATTCTCTTTCTTAATAATGTCTTTCTGTATTTATATATCAGGGTAATTTATGTAGCCTCAAAAAAGAATTTAGCAATGTTCCTTCTGTTTCTATTGTATGGAATAATCTGAGGAGTATTGGTATTATTTCTTTGAAAATCTTGTAGAGTTCTGAGCTGAAACTATCTGGTCTTTTTTTTATGGTTGGGAGACTTTTGATAACTGTTTCTATTTCTTCTCCAGTTATAGGTCTGTTGAATTTGCTTATCTGGTCTTGACTCCATTTTGTTGTTGTTGTTGAGGTTTGTTTTGTTACCAAGTATGTGGTCAATTTTTGAGAAGAATTTTTGAGAAGGTGCTGAGAAGAAGGTATATTCTTTTATGTTTGGATGAAATATTCTATAGATGTCTGTTAAGTCCATTTGAGTCATAACATCTGTTAGTTCCCTTATTTCTCTGCTCATTTTTCATCTGACTGACCTGTCCAGTGGTGAGAGTGGAGTATTGAAGTCTCCCACTATTAGTGTGTGGAATACCATTTTCTTATTCATAGATAGCATTATACTATACAAAGAAAGAATGCAATCAACAACAAGATAAAAGGTTGATACATGAATGACAATTGTATTTCCATTGTAGAGATGATGGGAATAAAACTAAAAATTAAATTTAGAAAATACCTTTCTTTTTAAGACTTTACTGGTCTTAGAAATAGCTTTTAGAAAATGATTAAGCTGTGTTATATTAAAGTCACAAAATATCATGGAAAGACATTGGAGGGGAGCTAAAGAGATGAGAAAAAAGTGTACCTATTTCACATGACTGATGTAACAATAAATTATATTAAAACACAGGAAATTTAATATTTTCTCTTTCTAGAAGCCAGAACTAAAATCGATTTGCAGTCTGCATTTTCTGAGAGACTATGAGAAAAAAATCCATTTTTTTGCTTCCTGTCCTCCCCCTTCATTTTTCAACTCTCTCCATTGCTCTCCTCTTTCCCTTACAGGCCTACAGCCTAATGGTTGTAGTGGATTTGCCTGCACAACTCAGAAGTCTCTCTATTCAATCATTCTGTCTATCAACATCTCCAGAGTTCTGTCTTCACGAGTGATGACATATTCACAGCCTCCAGGACTTTGATGTTCAGTATTGTGTAAGTCACATTTTATCCTTACATCAGGTTCTAAGATTAGAGAAACTAGTGAGATTGCTAGAATAGAATAAGCCTCAGACATGCGTACAGATTAATTCTGATCCCTGAGTACACCCCATTTCTGTTAAGATACCAGATGCTGGTCTGTAGACATTGGCAAGCTATTCCTCAAATTTGGATGTAAATGGAAAAAATTAATAACAGCCAAAATCCAATCATGTAAAAGAAAACTGAAACCTGAGGAAAAGGCATTCTACATTCAAAATTTGCAAGGAAACTATGTCAAAAAAGACAGTTCCCAGACTAAGGATAGACATTTAGATCAATGGAATGGAAATGGGACGTCGGAAACAAACTTATATCTATGATCATTTGATCATATTCAGAAGAAAAGAAGAGAAAAGTGTCCTAGGTAACAACATCCAAAATGGTTTCTGAAATGAAACTTAAGTATTCTTACCTTCCTGTACTATATTTGGACACTTCAAACATAGAAGTATAACAAATAAATGACAATTATCAAAAGCTGAGCTTTGGTGAGACATGCCAAATACCAAATATTGCCCAACTGATATTTTTTTTTTTCTATTTTTTTCTTTGAGTTAAGGTTTCTCTGTAGCTTTGGAGCCTGTCCTGAAACTAGCTCTTTTAGACCAGTCTGGCCTCGAACTCATAGAGACTCACGTCCTTTGTCTCCTGAATGCTGGGATTAAAGGCAAGTTCAACCACTGCCCAGCTACCCTATCATTACTTTTAAAAGCCTCTACTAGCATGGCTTATGATGCTTCTAAAAAATTCAACTTTACAGAAAAAGAGAAACTTGACGCTCTAAATTTTCAAATGTCTTTACCCCCTCAATCTAAATTTATTAGATAGAATAGAGTAAAATATTTGGTTGCTTCTTTTGTTTTACTTTTTGAGACAAAGTTTCACTAAGTACCTGAAGATGGCCAAAAATCTTTCCTGTTTTAGCTTCTGATAGTGTAGATGTCATAGAAGTGTGTTATGTTATCCAGCCTTAGAGCAAAAAGTTTAAGAATACCCATTCTTCACCACATTTGGTCTTCCAAAAAAAAAGTGACTTCTACCTTCAGTTCTTCCAGAAGTTTTAAATACTAGCCCAAATCTCTTTTGAATAGAAAGATATAATTTGTACACACAACAGACATAAAAACTGAGGCACAACCCTCTGTTACACACATCACCAGAGCCCAGTGAATCATAAATATCATCCCAAAACCTTTTGCTTTTTTGTAGATTCAAGTGTCTAGTCTTTCCTTTCGTTCATTACAAACAGTCAATTGTATTGTTTAGTGATCACTTAATTTATTTACAATAGATGACATAAAAATTGCCTCATTTTCTTGTATATTAGGAATATTGAAAATGATTGTTACTCAAAATGATTAATAAGAAATTTACTAACTTTCTAACATCCCCTTTCGCTGAACTATTTTACAAAATCACAAAATAAGTAACATGTGTTGTTCTAGGCACCATGGGGATTGTTTAAACATTACTGGATTAATAATTTTAAAAATCCTTTCAGGCAGGTGGTAATGGCACACACCTTTATTCCCATTCCTTGGAAGGCAGAAGGAGGTGGATCTCTATGAGTTCAAGGCCAGCCCAATCTGCAAAGTGAGTTCTGATAGCCAGGTGGCTGTTACACAGAGAAAAACCTGTTTCAAAAAAAAGCATTTCAGTAATTTTAATTTGGTGTTTGGTTTTATTAAAAGAGTGTGGTTAAAGAAATGGTTTCTTTTCAAAGAATTTTAATTTTTGAACACTTAGGTAAGCAGAGGAAAGATAAATTGTGTGTTCTTAGAGCATCAGTGCATCATTTGAACTCACTGAAGATTCACAAATGAACTTTGCTATTCAATCTACACGGTTGAAATTAAGCATTTTAGCATGGTTTGGAAACAATGAAAATCAATTCAGTGATCACAAGTTCCAATATATATGCAACCATGTTTGTCGGTATGCTGAACCTCACATATTTTGATCATAGCATTTACCAAACACTGTCTATTTCACATACTATTGACACAAATTTAAATATTTATTAATGTAAATGTTCAATAATAAATATTAAATATTTAAAGGATATTTGGAAATATCCTTTGGGAAATATGAATCTCACTCTTTTCTTTTTTATAATTAACATTAGCTGTAATATCAGTTTCTGCATTTCTGTTAGTAAATGGTAATTTCAACTTTCCCCTAGTGCAATCATTATTTTATTGTACTTATCTACCTAGGTAGAAAGTTAGGTAAAGACGTGTGGTGGTACGCACCTTTAATCCTCTGTGCGGCAGAGGCAGGTGGATCCCTATGAGTTCAAGGCTAGTTCCGGGACAGTCAGGAAAACTATAGAGAGCCTTGTCTCAAAACAAACAAACAAACAAACAAACAAACAAAAAAGTAATCAAACTCTAGGTCAGTAAATGAACTTCCCCACTTCTATGGAGTCCATTTGGAAGAATGCACAAAAATTCATAGACCCTCTTCCTTCCATGAGAATGAAATATGTATGACTTGATCTTGTGATGTTTTTCATGTAAGCTTCTTTTTCTATGATTTTTGTTCTTAAAAGTATTTAAGTGTTGCATTACATTTTGTAAAACTGAGTATATGTCTTCATATCCTTGGAACAAAGCTATTTTCATCATGGTGTTTGATATTATTAATATTGTTCTTGAAATAAGCTCAAACAAATTTTACTTTAAGAAAACAAAACATCATTTTATGAGGAAAATCTACCTACATTTTTTTTTACTTTTTCATATATTTCAGTTATTTCCTTTTTTTTCAGTGTATGAGCTTTTTTTATTTTTTTTAATTAATTAATTTATTTTTTTGTTGAAAAAATTTCCGCCTCCTCCCAGCCTCCCATCCCCCCTACTCCTCTCCCACTCCCCCCACTCCTCTCCCCCTCAGGATGGTTGGGATAAAGGAAGTGTAGATATGGGAGCAGGGAAGTATATATCTTAATTAAGGGAGCCATTTTAGGGTTGGCAAGAGACTTGACTCTCGAGGGGCTCCCAGGTGTCCAGGGAGGTGTCCCCAGCTAGTACCTTGGGCAACTGAGGAGAGGAAACCTGAAATGACCCTATCCTATAGCCATACTGATGAATATCTTGCATATCACCTTAGAACATTCATCTGGCGATGGATAGAGATAGAGACAGAGACCTACACTGGAGCACTGGACTGAGCTCCCAAGGTCCAAATGAGGAACAGAAGGAGGGACAACATGAGCAAGGAAGTCAGGACCACGAGGGGTGCACCCACCCACGGAGACAGTGGGGCTGATCTATTGGGAGCTCACCAAGGCCAGCTGGACTGGGACTGAATAAGCATGGGATAAAACCAGACTCTCTGAACATGGCGGACAATGAAGACTGATGAGAAGCCAAGGACAATGGCACTGGGTTTTGATCCTACTCCATGAACTGGCTTTGTGGGAGCCTAGCCTGTTTAGATGCTCACCTTCCTGGACCTGGATGGAGGGGGGAGGACCTTGGCCTACCCACAGGGCAGAGAATCCAGACTGCTCTTCAGACTGGAGAGGGAGAGGAAATAGAGTGGGGGGAGGAGGAGAGGAGTTTCAGTTATTTCTTTATCCAGTAGAATGAACTTGTTAGTTTTCTTTTCATTGTAATGAATAGGTAGAAAAGCTCAGGTTTAGCTATATTTGATAAGGTAGGATTTGTCAGTGGATCTTACAAATCTGGGCTCTTTAATTATTGGGAAACTGCATCACTATCCTGATCATGTTGCTTGCTATGAATATTTTTAATCATTGGCCTCCATATATAATTTTTGAAGTTTACATGTATTAAGAATGTATCCACTTCTTTTTGATTTTCTA
>NC_022034.1:22337261-22337821 GCF_000317375.1 Microtus ochrogaster | reverse complement strand
GCCATGTTCAGAGAGACCAGTTATATCCCATGCTTCTTCCGTCACAGTCCAGCTGGCCTTGGTGAGCTCCAAATAGATCAGCTCCACTGTCTCAATGGGTGGGTGCACCCCTCGTGGTCCCGACTTCTTTGCTCTTGTTCTCCCTACTTCTGCTTCTCATTGGGACCTTGAGAACTAGGTCGTGTTTTTCAATTCTTAAACATACATCACTCTTAAAAGTAAATTTCTGTCTTAAAACTGCCTGGACTCCACCATAAAGGCCCTGATGAATTGTTTTCTTTGAATGGAGACTATATTTTTTATGCTGACAATACTTCTTAGCTGGATCACATGGAGAGAGGTTCTAATCTATGATTTGTACCCATGCAATCTCTATGACTTTTAAAATGAGGTATCATCTTATATTGTTTTTATTTTCTAATAGTATTTAAATGATTTGGGAAATACAGAATTAAGAATCAAGATTTTACCATTGATTTTGATATTAACAAACCTTCTAAATATGTTTTATATATAAAGAATAAAAAATATATAAAAGGAAAAAGAGAAAATGAAGATAA
>NC_022034.1:22329571-22337080 GCF_000317375.1 Microtus ochrogaster | reverse complement strand
TCCTTTATTATTCCAGCACACGTACATGTGCACAGACCCCCACACACATTTCAAGATGACCAACCATGTGTTATCTAATGATTTCAAGATTAGTTTAATAGTAGAAATTATTTCATAGACGAAAAACTTTATCACCAAGAGAAATTCAAAAATATTAGTATTTATTGTGTTTGTCATCAGAACAACACAAACAACTTTAATGGTCTTACTTTTCTAGAAGTTAGTGCTATTTCTCTTGGCACTTTAGTATTCAAGAAATTAGTATTTTAAAAATAGAAATATGCAATTCTACACATGTACACAGGTTTCTTATGTCAAAAGAAAAAATGCTTATTTCTTCATAATTTTTGGAGGTATAATATTGAAGTGTACACACTTGGCATACAATGTATTTAAAATTCCAAAATACATGCAAAATTTTGTATTTTAAATTTCTCCTGTTCAAATAGTTTAAAAATTCTCTCCTTTATGTAAATGATAGTTATAAAGAAATATATTTTAGAATAATATAATTGGGTTTTAAAAGCATTTCTATTAAAACCTCTTAATATAAACAAAAATGATGAGAACGGAGTGAGCTCTCATTTCCCTGTTACCCAGCTTCATGAATTACCAATATTTTCCTCACTGTCTTTCAACACAAATGTTCCTTCTCCATTGAAGATGCTATGATTGCTCCTTGATAAACTTCTGTTGTTAACTCCAATGGTTTCTTGTGTTGAACAGTTTTAAAGGATTAATTTTCTCTCTGCTCTGACCATACAGAATGGAGTATGAGAACTGACATTATGAGGGGATTTAGTTACATCATCTTTGGATATGATTTCAAAATTATGGGAACTTCCATGGGAAAAAAAAACTAGTTTCAGAAAATTTGAAAACCTTTTGCTTTCCTGATTCTTATTGTTTGTTTTTTTTTTGTCTTCTCAATCACTATTTCTAAAACATATCTTTTGCATTGGTTATCATGAACAATAGAGAGAGCATCAATGAGATTGCTTTGTGGTCACTGTCTAAGTTTCCTTTTCAGTTTTGCTCTTATATCAGTTATTACAAAAGATAAGGCAAATACAGGAGTATTTTTGTTGATATTATTTCCAGTTAATTCTATCTTGTATGGTTTAAATAATACAATTGATTTATTTTAAGATAATTGTTATCAAATCTAACCTAACAAGTGGAAGAATTCTATAACAAGAACTTTAAATCTTTAAAGAAAGATATTGATGAAGACACAAGAAAATGGAAAGATCTCCCATGCTCTTGGGTAGGTAGCATTAACACAGTAAACATTGGAATCCTACAAAGAGCAATCTATAGATTCAATGTCATGCTCATCAAAATCACAGCAAAATTGTTCACAGACCTCGAAAGAACAATATTCAACTTTATATGGAAAAAAAAACTTAGGATAGCCAAAACAATCCTGTACAATAAAGGAACTTCTGGAGGCATCACAATCATTGAACTTAAACTCTACTACAGAGCTACAGTATTGAAAACAGCCTGGTATTGGCATTAAAACAGACAGGACGACCAACAGAATCAATCAAAGACATGAATATCAATCTACATACCTACGATTTTTGACAAAGAAGCAAAAAAGATCAAATGAAAAAAAGAAAGCATGTTCAACAAATGGTGCTGGCATAACCGGATATCAAATGCAGAAGAATAAAAATAGATCTATATCTATCATCATACAAAAAAAAAGCTACAAGTACAAATGGATCAAAGACTTGAAGAACCAACCACAATGAACCTCACAGAAAAAAAAAAGTGGGAAGCACATGTGAACACATGGCACAGGAGACCACTTCCTAAATATAATCCCAGCACCACAGACACTGAGGGAAACAATTTAATAAATGGGACCTCCTGCAACTGAGAAGCAGAATTTGTAAGGCAACAAGACAAAACAGCAACTACAGAATGGGAACAGATCTTCCCCAATCCCATATATTGATCTCCAAAACATGAAAAGAACTCAACAACCTGCTCATCAAAAGACCAAATAATCCAATAATAATATGAGGTACAGACCTAAGCAGAGAACTCTCAACAGAAAACTAAAACGGTTGAAAGACACTTAAGGAAATGTTCAATATCCTTAGCCAGCAGAGATATGCAACTCGAAGCAACTCTGAGATTCCACCTTATACCTGTCAGGATGGCTAAGATAAAAAACACTGGTGACAGCTTATGCTGAAGAGGATGTGGGCTAAAGGGAACACTCCTCCATTGTGAGTGGGGGTACAAACTGGTACAGTCACTTTGGAAATCAGTATGGTTATTTTTCAGAAAACCAGGAAACAACCTACCTCAAGATCCAGCAGTAACACTTTTGGTTATATACACAAAGAATACTCAATTAAATTCCCAAGGATATGTGACCAATTATGTTCATAGCAGCATTGTTTGTAATAGCCAGTACCTGGAAACAACTTAAAAGCCCCTTAACCAAATAATGGATAGAGAAAATATGGTACATTTGCATGATGGAGTGCTACAAAGCAGAAAAAAAATGACATTTTAAAATTTGCAGGCAAATGAATGGATCTAGAATATATCATATTGAGTGAAAAACCCATACCCAGAAAGAAAATATAATACATACTCCCTCATAAGTGGCTTTTAGTCATAAAGCAAAGAAAAAAAAACAGCCTAAAATTCACAACCCCAAAGAACCTAGACAACAAAGAAGACCCTAAAAGAGACATATATGGATTTAAATTACATGGAAGTGGAAGACAAGATCTATTAAATACATTGGGGGCATAGGGATCATGGGAGAGGGTTGAAGGAATCGGGAGGAAAGAAGGGGTGTGGAGAAAACTATATAACAATAAAAATAATTAAGAAAATGAGAATGTTGTATTACAAAATCCCTCCTACAGACATATTACCTCCTTCTTAAAAAAGATAATTGTTATCATTTTAAAGTTTTATAGGCAATATTTTTCTCAAATTTAGTTTTATCAGCTTATATGCCTTAATAATATTAAGTAAGATAATGTTTCGTGTTTGGTCCTAATTTCACTTCTATTCTTCAAAATTAAGAGTAATACCATTTCATTATCCAGTGCCAAATGGTCAAAACATAGGCACAGGTAACATTATATGTATTTAACAGGTTATATTTAGAAATATATACATATGCCCATAATATGTACATACAAAACAATAACTTATTTTAAAAGGGCCAATGGACTTGAAGGAGTGTAGGAAGGGGTATATTGTAGTGTCTGGAGAGAGAAAGAGGAGAGGAGAAATGTTGTAATTATATCATTATATCTAAAAGAAAATATACCTCAATGAAGTGTCAGCATTCAAACAAGCGGTATCATACCTCCACACTAACACCTCTACACTCACACGGCCCACAAATAATTCTTCTATTAGAACAGCTTTTCTTAGAGCTTACCATAAACCATATGCATGTTTTATCTGCATTTGCATTATATTAAGGCTAACTTAACCATGGTAAGACATATAAAACATCTTCTGTCAATACAGTTCTAGTACCTCATTTTTCTTTTATCCTTATGTTATCACTGTTATTCCTAATAATTTTGTATTAAATAAAGACTGACAGACATTTTGGCACATTCTTCTAACCTTAGCACTCAGCAGCTGAAGAAAAAGGGAGAGCCAGTGAAGTCCAGCCTGGGCAAACAAATGAGCAAACAGACAGCAAACACAACTAAACATACATAAACATCCCAATCAAAGATAATATCAAATCCCCCAAATTAAGGTATATTGTTATTAGTAGCTTGAATAATTTGTTTTTATTAATAAAATGATTGTATATAATTACAGAGCTTACACAAATCTCTTGATTATCATCCTGATTTTTGGTTACCATTTAATGTCATTTTTGCACACCTTCATGAGTACCTTTTTTACAAAGCTGTTGCCAATTTACTTAAATCCTTGGTGTTCAAAGTCAGAATATGCTCTCATGGATATTGTTTTAAACCGTTGTTCTTTATGCCAGTTAAACAAGGGAAATGTGTTTAGTCTTGCTTTTACTGCTCTGTGACCATATTTATTCTTGTTCTTTAGAATGTGTTGTTGAAATTACTATTTGGAATCACTAGCACTTTGTTGGCTTGTAGAAATTCCTTTACTTCCGTATGTCTTATTTCTTACCTTTGCTTACAACAAATCCTCTCACTTTCAACAATACATTAATGCTTAAATTTGGCTCTGTTTTTGAAAAATAACTGTGTAAGATTTGAGATTCCTGGGTAGTAGCCATTTTTTCTCTCAGCATTTTGCCATTGTATTTGCTGTGAAATTGTTATTTTTCATCTCGGAGTTCCATTTAAATGAGCTATTTTTTATTTTCGCTTGAAGATTTTCTTTCTACATGTAGGAATTAGCATTTTTACACTGGCAATTGTACTTTGCCTGTCTTTGATGGTACCTGACCTTGGATGTGCCAGACTACATGAAAGAATGTGCTTATTTAAGTAGAGATTAATATTTTTCATCATATTTGGGAGAATTTGAAGTGTTATTTCTTTAAATATATATTCTCCTATTCCCTTTCCCTCTGGTGATCCAAATGAAGTCTACAAGCACAGTAAAGGTGTCCTGCAGTTTCCTGTTTTTTGTTTGTTCCAGGCTCCTTTGCCTATTCTACATAATCTAATCTATTGGATTTTCAAGACTTTTAGGTCTTTTTTCTATTTCACGTCTCTCCTTGAATCCTTGTCATAAGTTCTGTTTCAGTTATGATCCTAATTGCTTCATTATATTAATTTGGTTCTTGATTTTCTAAAGCAGTGTTTATATTATCTTAGAATTTCAGCTTTATGTGTCCATAGCTTTTGTTTTGTAAGCATGAATGAAAGGGGGGCAAAAAGGTTGCACAATCCTGGGTAACTGTGCCAGGGGCCATGACAAAAGAGCAGGAGGTGCCAATTGAATTCAGGAGTGTATTCACCAAAATACAAGGCACTGATGGGTGAAGCTCATGCCTTCCGCTCCAGAATGTATCTTGACATTCCTGTGGCTTTAAATTTTTGCTGCTGCCACTTTTCTCTGGAATCTGGTATGGTGTGAATGGATGCAGGGGGAATCCCCATTTTCTTTACTGTTGTGTGATTATCTAATGAAAATATTCTATTTTACTAGGCATTTTTACATGTGGATTGTTGTGAAGATGATTTCCACTTTAACTGTACTGTTCAACTGAAGCAAGGATTTTATACAATAACAGATTTAGTTTTAATAAAGTTTGGAGATTGGTGTTTTTAATAATTATAGTAAGTGATTATGATGGGGATTAGTTTAGTGTGAAAATTAGTATAGGAAAAACAGAATGTGGTGTTGCCCCCACCCTTGATAAAGTAGGGACTACAACGGATAGAAAAGTAAAACAAGGAAGTGTCATGGAGTAAAGACTCACAAAACACTTGAGGAGCCATATAGACTTTGGTCTAGGTTAATGATTAAAAATAAACAACTCTGTCCCAGAAGTTATGCCAGCTCAAGTTCTTTTAATCTTAATGTTGAGAGAAGTGTTTATGGGTTTCAGTGTACATCACAGTAAAAACAAAGCTTTAAATGTGACTTAAGGTTAGGTTATGCTTTTACTGTTAATGACTTTGAGGTTGAAAACCTTGAGGAGTAATTTAAAGTTTACAAAGACAAACTTTTAATAGTTGAATAAAGGACCCATTAAGGTCAGGGGACAGGAACAATGACATCTTGACTATTGTTGGCTGACATATTTTTCTTACTAGGATGGACTGGTGATCAAAGATGATGATTATTTCCTTGTACCTGTTTCTGCCTTCAGCTTCCTGATATAGAAAACTTTTGATGAATGATATGTACCCTGAGGATTTAAAATAGAGATGACTGATTGGTTTTTTTGGATATAAAAGCTAAAATTTGTAGTTCTTTTAAGATTTCTTAGAAGATTGCTTTCTGAGATAAATAAATGATTGATGTTTGCCTTGTAACCACAAAATACAGTCTGCCAGTGAAAGAACTGGCTGAGAAAAACATCTTGATGGCTTACACTCTGTTAATCTATAACAAGTTGTTTAGACATGAATGTCTGTGGGTTTTCAGAGATACTTTTCATCTGTAATACATAAAATATTTAATCATGAAACAGACATGAGAAACATGTCAGTTTTCACCTGAATTTTTGTGATCATTTACTTAAAAATAGAATGCAACTATAATGTAATTTTTATACTGCCTGAAAGATTTTTGTTTGAGTACATAAAATAAAGTTAGAAGGAAGACCTCAAGAGAGACAGAAGGGATACATCTGGATAGAGGTAAGAAAAAAAATTAGCTGAGAAAAGATGATAGTGAGTACCGAAAGGGGTATGCGTGTGTTTGTTTTCCTTTTTTTTTTTTGCTGGCCCCAGAGAATTTTTACTACCTCCAATAGAAAAGTCAATTTGAGTTATTAGTTCACTAACTGTGTGGAATCCCTTCAGTCTGTGAGCTGATGAAGGCCGGTCCTCACAGCACCAATAGAACAGGGAGTTTAGTGTGAGATCATGTCTCCTAAAAATATCTAAAAATACACTTGCAACTCTCAACACTGTGACTGTCCAAACATGTACTAAACTAGGACAACAGCTATGGAGAAGGGAGATATCTCATTGGATATTTCATCAGCCCTCAACCTTAGACAAGGAACTACATGCTATTAGTGAAAGCTTGACATGGGAGAAAATTCTTTCCTTCCCAGGAAAAAACAGACCAATTTGTTATCCAATACAAAAGGTTCTTTCTAGAAACAGATATAAAAGTAGTATTGTACAGGCTGAGCAGGCTATATTTATGTATTTAGATACACACACACACACACACACACACACACACACACACACACACCCTTACAAACAATTAAAGAAAATAGAGGCAGGGTTTGAAAGAGAGAGGGAAGGTATATGGGAAAGACTGAGAGGAAAAAAGGGAAATGGGAAGTAATGTGATTATATTATAATCTTAAAATAAAAAATAATAATTTAAAAAAGATGCCTATATTCACTGGTTTGAAATCTATATATCATATTCCTGTCCCATCAGGGGTAGTTTCTGTTGCCTAGTATTTTTTCCTGTGTCTAATATTTTCCTTAATTTTTTCTTATAATCTATTTTTATACGTTTACTTTTCATGGTTTAGCTATTGTATTTGTTTTTATCTTCCTAAATTGTACATCTTGATGGTGGGTTTTCTCAGCTTAGATTATTTCATGGCCTACTCTTTGGCTTATGCTGTTGTCTGTTTATGTGCTTACTGATTTGCTTTGCTATCATTATAAAGTCTGTTTCTCCTAGAGTATGAATTTTTTGGTGTGTTCATTAGTGTGAGGATTTAACCTTAGGTATGAACACATTTGTCTAATAACAGCATTGATTTAGCAGAATTTTCTTTGTCTCTTTGTCTTTTTAAAAAGTATTCTTTTGCATCTATTAGCAAACTCAACTGTTAAAAACTATGAAGTCCCAAAAAGGAAGGTTGGATAG
>NC_022034.1:22321059-22328596 GCF_000317375.1 Microtus ochrogaster | reverse complement strand
GCATCTGTGTGGTGTCTCTCTGAGCTCACTTCTTCTTCCTCCCAGCATTCTGTTCTGTTTACTCCTTCCACCTATGTTTTAACCTATCAGGGCCAAGCAGTTTCTTTATTGCTTAACCAATGAAATCAACAGATTGATATATGACATTCCCACATCACTAGAGAGAACAATTAAAGAAAGAAGGGCAAAATGTCTTTTGTAGATATTAAAATGTTTAAAATGGAATATTAAGAAACTTAAAAATTCATGAACCC
This sequence comes from Microtus ochrogaster, assembly GCF_000317375.1. Lineage (NCBI taxonomy): Eukaryota > Metazoa > Chordata > Mammalia > Rodentia > Cricetidae > Microtus > Microtus ochrogaster. The sequence goes on along the minus strand of NC_022034.1, from coordinate 22,328,342 downwards.
CAGTGTTGCATGTTTTTACAAAGTGTATAATATTCCTCACAGAATTTCATTTCCTCCCTTTTCATCCCTTACATAATTTTTATTTCTCTCATAAATAATTATAGGATAACCAAATCAATATCTGGCTGTGAATACTAAATATTTAATTAGTGACACATAAATAAATAAATCATATTTTTATTACTTGTTCTTTGGGAAGGCTCTCTTGCTCAAGTCCACTTGAAGGATGGGTACCATCACATGACTGAGAAAGTAACTCAGGTATTTATTTTCTCATGATGGTACATCCTGCTAATAGACATAGTGGGCTACATAATACCAATAATATAAACTTCATATATTATATATATTATAGAGTTATTATTTAATTATACACAAAATATATAAGTAAACTCATGATAACTTAGTAAAACTCATAATAAAATCTTCATAAATTATTTGAAACTAATGATTTCCGGGAAATCAAAAAATAAAATTTTTCAGAAGCAATCAGGATTAAAATAATGTTTTATCCAACCTTTTTCCAACTCTTTCATTTCCTTTGTCCTCATTATGATTTTTTAGCTCAGGAAACAAATAAAGCCAAGTACCACAGCTCTGAATAACTCAATCAATTTAGAATCAAAAGCATATAAATAATCTAAATTAGATTCTCTTTTGCAACTATATTTAAATAAAATCTCCAAGCATTTGTGGTATTCAATCCTGCCCTCCTTATCTACCTCCACTAGCTGTTCCAACATTATCCATTCTAAAACTGGCTACATATACTAAGTTCAACATCTCTCATTTCTTTACTAATCTGAGCTTTGAGAATTTGACATGGGGTCCAAGTTGCAAAACTACATCATTCTGCTGGTGTTGGATTCTCCTCCTTATGCTGTGAATAACATTGGTTAATAAAGGAATTGCTCTTAGCCTATAGCAGAACAGGGCATAACAGAGCTAGGCAGGGGAAACTAAAATGAATGCTGAGAGAAAGAAGGAAGAGTCAAGAGAAGCCATGGAGCCACCACCAGAGACTGACATCTGAAACTTTGCCAGTAAGCCAGCAGCGATATATAGATTAATAGAAATAGGTTAAATTAAGAGGTAGGAGAAAGAGGTAAGAGATACCCAATAAGAAGCTAGAGCTAATAGGCCAAGCAGTGATTTAATTAAAACAGTTTCTGTGTGATTATTTCGGGTGTCTGGACAGCCCAGAAACAAACAAGCAGCCTCCTACTACATTCTGCTTTGCCCCTAAGACCTAATTGTTATAATCATATTTCTCTTTTTTTATCTGCTTAGTATCAAGTGCAATTTTCTCATGAATAATACTTAGCCTCTCATCATCTTCTTTTTTTTTTTTGTTTTTTTTTGAGACAGGGTTTCTCTGTGGCTTTGGAGCCTATCCTGGAACTAGCTCTTGTAGACCAGGCTTGTCTCGAACTCATAGAGATCTGCCTGCCTCTGCCTCCTGAGTGCTGGGATTAAAGGCGTGTGCCACCATTGCCCGGCTCTCATCATCTTCTTAGTTGAATATTTTGAATGATCCACTGACTGGAAAGCTTTCCGACACAAATACTGACTTTTTTTCTATTTTTTTCCATTGTTTATTTTGCTAGGAGAGATCACATTCTGTTTTAGGTGTTTGAATGTGCTGTTTCTGTATTTATTGCAGTGGTCTCTCAGGCTCCAAATTAATCATCATATATTAGCCAAAGTTTATATTTATGAAAAGAAATGAATTAAACAATACATCAAAGATAAATTTTAAGTGTATTAGTAATATGCATGTATATTTCTAAACAAAGGTTCATTCATCCACTAAACCAAGAATGTTTTCTTCAGCAACTAGTATAATCAATGTGACTTTTAATAGTGAGTTTAACCTTGGGGAATTCTGTAATCCTGCCATCTTGGGTTTTGTATTTCTTCTTGGTTTGCCTCTGATTTTGGAGTCAACTGTTGAAGTTTCGCACAGCTTCATTAGAGACGCTCTACTGGATTATCTGCTGATCCTGAAGAAATACTCTACTGCAAGGTCATGGTTTTTATAAATGATTTGACACCAGAATCTTGAATTAGGATATTTTGATTTACTAATTATTTGTACTGTCAGAGTTGCTGAAAGTATGGGAAAATGCTTTATTATTCTTTTTTCTTCCAAGGAATGCTCAAAAACAATAGCAAGATAAGCAAATAATCATAAAGATCAGAAAATAAAGTTTTCATGCAATTAGATCCAGGTTCAGGAGATATTTGGAATTTTCAAACATCTGTACACACATTTGAAGGTGATATTGTTAGGTAATATTTTGGCAGATGTACTTTCCTATCAAAAATAAGCTCAAAAGTAAGATTATAAAAGTAGTATATTAATGGGTAAATATTAAAGATAGTTTAATACTTTAAATGAAGTTGTGTGCTTGGGATAACATTTGTCTAAATCAAGTTAGATTGTAGTCAAGGACAAGACTGTTCTCCTGGGGCTCAAAAACAAAATTGCTTGTAATCTTAGCTTTGCTGTCCTCCAGGTATACAATATTTAGTAGTTTTTTGAAGTCCTTGATTCTTCTGTGATGAAAGAATAAGAATTATATCAGGAACAGTTCAATAAAAGTTGTACTTGTCATAATGTCTATGTTGTGATGGAATACTCAAGAAATTGACTTAAACCAAGACAGATTTGTTTGCACAGTTTCAGAGTTCAGTCCATTGCCAAGGTTCTGAGACTGATAAAGCAGAACTGCATGGCAGAAAGTACAGGAGATTAGAGCTGCCCTTTTATTGGCAGCAATGAGATCACTTGCATTTATCCTGAAGCCTTTCCCACAAAACCCATTATTTCATGGATCCATCAGTGGGTTAATTCATTTCTGGGTCACTAAAAAGCCAACTGTTTATCAAAGGCCCCACCTCTAAATACTGCTTCACTGAGGACCAAATTCTTGTCATCATCTTTGTGGAATATTTCAAATACAAGCCATAATGATGGTTGTATAAGAAAACACCAGCACATATATCACTACTCATGCTAGCAGCTGTGTTTAGAACTTCATACTTGGAAAAATATATATGGTCTTGGGATTTTGCTTTCTGAATGTGTTCTTGCCTCTCTCCATCTAATTTGATTTCTCAATAGTGGCAATTGTGAGTTATATGATCACATTTTATGCCCTTTAACTTTATAAAGACTTTAGTATACTGAATTTATTTTTAAAAGAAGTAGAAAGTAATAATAATAATAATAATAATAACCATAGTAATTCTGGTTGAGGAGAGTAAATTTGGGGGCATACATTCCCCTGATGTTTAAGAATGGTATAGTTCCCTCTCTCTCTCTCTCTCTTTTTTTCTGTCTCTTTTCCTATATACACTCAATATCTCTATTCTTCCTCCAGTTTCCTTTATATGGACATATACATATATATGTATATGATGGTGCAATATAAAATAGAAAAAGGTAACTATATCTAATTGATTTTTAATTGTTTTGTTTGTTCTAAGGCATCCTCCCATGATTTTTGGACTAGCTCATCCACCTAATCTGGAGACCCAGGAAGAGATGAAACTCCAGTCTGAGTCTGAGGATCATCTGACACAGAATTCTTTAAGATATTTCAATATCTTGTTAAAAACAATGGCTCAGTCATTAATGAGGTCAAAACAGTGGGAAGGGAAATATGTCATCTTTGCTTTAAAGGATTTAAAGATTGATAGCAAAATGGTAAACCAAGCCCAGGGCATGCCATCTCCTGTCTCTTTGCATCTAGAAGATCAGATGCTCATGAGACCACCTTTTACTTTACTGATACCTGCCCACTCTGGAACCATGTTTCATTAAGCATTTTTTATGGGGCCTATATAAATGTGTCGTGTATTTACAGCTAGGATAGATAATCAAATCAGATAAATAACCTCCTCAGATATACAATCAAATTAAATCAAATACTATATTTGGTTTTCAAGACTTAATGGCCCTGGAATAGTCACTGAATACTGACACTGACTATTTTGAGATGAATGCTATCTTAAGAACAGTTTTCTATATGATATTTTTTTTAGCTACAATTTCATGTAGCCTGGAAACAGCTGCTTATAAAATGGAAGATTTTTTTTTCTGTTGATATCTAGAGTCATATGCACAAACACCCACTTATTTTAATGTTTATTTTGTGTGATATTCAATTATGTTGTACTCTGTCAAATATCTATACATGAACTTAGTATATCTATAATTTTCAAACAAATTTTCCAGAGAAATGCATCATTTCTGATAGTATCACTTCTGGTGAGTGTGTGACTTGTGGATATATTACAATATTTAGAATGAGATTCTAACAATGTTGGAGTCTTCTCTGTTGCTTCAGCTGATGATGTGATTCAAGTATGTGAAAAATGGTTACAGGTGCCCCCCCCCTGAAATTGTTTAGCTTAGAACTGAGGCTAAGACTTTTGGACCCTATCAGACTGAGAGAGTGGCTTAGTGATTAGAAGGGGGGGGCTACTAGGGTACCTAATAAGTGGCACAGATGGAAGGGATTGTCCTTTCATGGAGGGGATAACCAATAGAAAACTATTAAGAGAACATATTAGTTTATTAGGTGTTTAAGAAGCAGTTTCCTTGGCAGAGTATCACTTCTGGAAATCCAAAACAAGGCAGAATTGATCTTATTTCTTACAATGATGTAAAGGGCAATTTGATTTTCTTTTGTCTTTTTGGAGGCAGTAGGTAGTAATACATTTCTTTTTCTCTGAAGAAAAATATAATTTAACTGTACTAATAAGCAATTTACTATGTTGGTATAATTTAGTTTTAATCTAAAATAAGTTTAAGACAACAAAACAGCAATTGTGCCCATTATAGATGACGGGATGCCAAGATTTAAGAAAGTAAAACTGCAAAGACTCCTGTGCTGTGAGGGACACAAAAGTACTTAGTAAGCAGCAAGAATAATATTTTCAAATTAATATGTAGTTCGTGAAAACTACTAATTAACCTGACTACATCAGGGACAGTTGGTTTTGGGTTTTATGTGTTTGTGTATTCCGGAAAGTGTCCCACTGTTGCAGGAAAAGGAGACTAGAAAAGACACGAAGAGGGAATTTACTATCAGTTCTATTTGCTACTCTCCTACAGTTTGCCAAGGATGGAGGAAAAGTGACTGTCATCTGTCAGGAGCTGGGACAGACTGAGTGAGCTAGTGCCATTTCATTAGTCACAGTTGGGTGCAGTTTGGTCCTCATGGAATTACGTCAGACTGAAGAGGATAAAACTCAAGCTGCATAATGTTCTGTACATCTTGCACTGACTTCATGATGTGCTTCTGAGATACAATAAAATCTGAAGTGGAAAAGCAATTTTGTAGAGTTACTTGAATGTGACCTCGTGTGCTCATTATGTACAGGAGTCATTTTTGTCTCGGTAATGTCTATTGTGGTATTTCTAAAGTTAGGACTGAAAGCACAGTAACAGGAAAGGTAGATTCAAATGGGGAGGGTCCTGTCAAAAACAAATAGCCCAGCTTTCCTGGATCCGACTTAGGCTATAATAATGACACAGCAGCTTTACAGGAACGTAATTGTGCAGAGTCATTTTCAAGCCAGATTGGTTTGTGCTCATTAAATTATGAACTTTATCAGGCACCTTTTTATTAGATAATGCGGATATGACAAGAGGGAGAAAATATATTTCATTTTGCAGATGGGCTTTTATTCTTGGTTCCTTTTGGTTACCTTGAACTTTACCAATCCTAATGTACTTGCTGATGAGTTTCGGATAATTCTCCTTCTCTCTCATTGCATAGTCCCCTATTAAAACTGGTAATAGTTTATTTATACTCCATCATGTTGCATAATTGTAACCACACCCAAGTGAATCATTGATTGAAATGAGCTAATGGTATTTTCTACTTGCTTAATGTCTTTGGTTCAGAAAAATATACATTGAAAATCCAGAGCTCACATGGAAGGGCTCCTTTTGCCCCTAGTGATACCTATATAGATGGACATTTGCTAGTATCTGTTTCTAATGTACTGTATTAGTACCATTCTTTCCTAAGACTATACTGCTGTATTTTAAACACATGAGTGTTGTGAAATGTTAGTTGAAGATGTGTTGCATTTGTTTATGGTGTGGAACATTTGTTTAATGATGCAAAGCTGTGCTGCATTTTTCTATGTTCCATTTGTTTAATTCTGTGATGGTGTGTTACTTTGCCTGTCTAAAACACCTGATTGGTCTAATAAAGAGGTGAATGGTTAATAGCTAGGCAGGAAAGGAAAAGGTGGGACTGACAGACAGAGAAAATAAATAGCAGGATAAAAAGAGAAGAGAAAGAGGATGACTTGAGGTGGGGCAGCCACCTGGCTACACAATCAGCAACGGAGTAAGAAGTAAAGAAAGTTATTTGGGATAAAGATAAAAGACCATGGGCAAAAGATAGACAGAATGATTTACATTAAGAAATAAGTAATAAGAGGAAGTATCCATGTTTCTATGTGGGAGACGGGTACCACGCGCACAAAGAGAAAAAAAGAAAAAAAACACATGAGAAATCTTGGTTTTTTTTCCTGCTTAATTTCCTTTTTCCTTAAATTTTCTTAAGTTATATAAGTGGAAGTACTTAATTTTTGTTTATAATTTGTATGTATCTAAAGACATACGCAAAATTGATTTGTTCTTTTCAAAGAAAGACTGTCTAGGACAACAAAACCTTCAGTTTTGGTTGTTTGAGAGCCGTTAAACATTTTAGTGATATAAAACATTTTATTTGAACATTTATTGAGAATACAATTTTAGTTTCTCGAAACTATTGTATTATTCTAACATGAATCCTTATAACAACAAGACAAAGCAGAAAAAAGTAATCACACCATGTAGTTTGTATATCATAATGATTTTTTTATGGATGAAAGGTAGGTCCACAAGTGCTTCAGGAATCAAAATCAATTTGTAATTTAACTATCTCATATGCATGCTATATCTTTCTTTTCATTCCTGCCAAATTTGACCATATCTGTTAAATGATTCCTTTTGGGCTTACATTATTATTTGATTTGCAGAGATTACATGTATTCCAGAAAATGAGTTCTAATTAGTACCACAATTAGCTTGTGTTCTCACTATTTTACTTGTATTTACATATGGTTGTTAATCATGGCCATCTGTTCGATACAACAAATGCTGTTCTGTCTTTTTTTTTTTTTTTTTTTTTGATTTTTCGAGACAGGGTTTCTCCGTAGCTTTTGGTTCCTGTCCTGGAACTAGCTCTTGTAGATCAGGCTGGCCTCGAACT
>NC_022034.1:22307491-22320959 GCF_000317375.1 Microtus ochrogaster | reverse complement strand
GCCACCACCGCCCGGCTGTCTTCTTCTTAAAAAGAAAACTGGTTTCATAAGGACATGAGTAAAGCTCTGTTCATTCATACTTTTTGAAATTATGCAAAGTTCACATTACAGAGTTCTGCTATTGAGTTAGAATTCTATGAATTTACTATGTAAAGACTTTACAGGAGAAACTTGTATGGAAATTTTGCTCTTCAGCCTTTAATCTCTGAGTTTACTAGGAATGCAGATACACATGCGTGGGCTCTTCCTATTCTTATTTTGTTGGCTATTAGACTATAAAGACAAACGGAGTAGGAGCAGTAAGCAGGGCCCTTGTAGAGCTGTATGATGGAAATAGCCTCACAGGAGTCAGCAAGACAGCTCAACTTTATTTCAGAGCGAGGAACTGTATCGTTTTCCACTTTGCACAGAACTCAGAGAGCTGTCCAGAGATGATGGACTACAATCTTAAGAAACAGGGCCTTTTAACGCAAATGCACATATGCATCCATACATAAATGCCCATCGAAATACTCACATACACATATAAATATTTACACAAACACACTGCAGCATGCATGTATAGCATGCATGTATGTGCAAAGGCATACTTATTTCACACCCTTTATACCTGATTAAATGTAGAGTGAATCTTAGGGACACAGACTTGTGAAATGAAGATTCAAAAAAGTATTTTCAATGTGAAATTAATACATTTCGTTATGTTTTCTTGCCTGTGCTAAAGATCAGATACAATTTTTTTTTAAAAAAATGTGAATGAAACTAGTTCATGGACTCTTACCTATAATAGTTGAAATCAAATATAATTAAAAGCCCATATTTTAAACTGTGGAAAGGTAGTAGCAGGCCAATACTTTACTTGAGGTAATAACCCTAACTTTCAAAAAGACATAAAGAATTGTCATATATTTATTTAGAATTGTATATAATGGAGGATAGCACCTGGAATGCATTAATATGGACTAGCTTCTGTTGGACGCAGATTATATCTGTGTGCTTCAAAGAGCAAAAAAGGAGACTTGTATATAATGTATGTAAGTGTATATGTACACATGTATGGATAGTTTCAAAGAAATTATGTCATGCGGGGTGTTAATGCTCCTCCCAAGAGTTATAAGCTTCCTTTATGTGATACTTGGAACTTGTATTAAAAAGAAGGAGAACCTAGTATTGACACTTTAACAATCCAGTATAATTCCATAATTCTTTGTACTCAGAATTAAGTGAAGCATACGTGTAGCACTCACATCTAATCAAAGAAACTTTCCTCTGTCGTAGATAGGGATGATTGCAGAAAACCACAAAAAGGCAGAATGCAGAGAACAAGAGATGATAAAGACCCTAGGTTCAAATGACTGACCTACAGCATCACTCTTGCATCCAAGTCTCAGAGACTATCATGGAAGAAGAATCAGAAAAATGATAAGAGCCAAAGGACCAGAAAATCTTCTTTGTGATTGTGTCTCCAATTAATTTCAGGGAACGTACATTCATAATAGTTCAACAATATAGTTGGCTAAAATGCACCTGGACACATACAAGATCAGTAGATCATGCTAGTGTTAATATGAAGGGAGAAATCTCATGGGTCTCCACTCATAATAAAAAACTACAGGTAACTAAGGACTGCTGAGAGAGGGCAAGTTAGTCTTTTCCAGGGCTGAAGCTTCTATCTGATTTTCTACTACCTAATGGTCACAACTGAAACCATATTCACATAATAAACATAATTAGATTCAGAAGTTTATATTTGTATATTTATGCATGTATTATATGCAAATGTAACATTGAAAGGAAATGAGATCATGAATTTGATAGGGAGAAAAGAGGGAACATGGGACGGACTGGGGGCTAGATAGAAAAAATTGCTAAATACAGTTTTACTTATAATCCATTTCAAAAAGGCCTTCTTTCTCAAATTGAATCCCATTTTTCAATATTTAAGGAAAGAGAACGACTTCTGATTTATTAGGGGTATCTTGGAAGTATCTCATTTCTTGTATCTTAAATTTCTGTCAAAGAGGACTGTCTTCTTGGGGGAGAGAAGAAATTCTTTTGGTCTACCTGCTCTGAGTCAGATCCATTTTTTCTTTCTACCCCTTAGACGACAGCATTTGAATCTAGGAAAGTACAAGTGAGTCCTGTGAGCTTTGCGGCATCCTTGTGAGGATGCTCATTAATTATATTACTTAATGAAGATGGGGGTGGTATCTTTCTACACTCTAATATTCCCAGAATATCTCAGAAACATTTCAGTTAAGAGTCAAACAATGAATATAGAACCTGAGCCAGATGACAATTCATAGTCTACAGACTTCACTGGGCTACTCCAGACTTCATTGGGCTACCCTGACTCTCCAGTTAGGTTTTTCCATGGTCTTTAAATTTCTCTCAGCTTGGGGGATTATGAGAAAATACACTTTTATCTGGAAGTTGAAAACAGAGATATAAATGAGTCACATTTCTACATTAAAATTCAAAATCAAATCTGATATTTCATATTCCTTAATCAAAATTCCCTGAAGGAATAAATAGTTTATACAGATAAGCTATGTGAGTAAAAGAGGGCAAAACAAGTCTATTTCCAAAGTTAAAGTGAACACATACAGGAACACACACACATTTGCCTTGTCTAAGAGATAGAATTAGGTGTATCAGTAGTCACTTGTTTTCCTTTTCTCTCTTCTGAGTTTTATTTGTTCCTGTTTACATGGAAAAGGAAAAGCAAATCACATGGAGATATAAATCCAACTGAACCTGAAACATGTTCTCACCTTTTTGCTACCACCTGTGTTCTCTGTGATTTGTTTCTTTAAAAATGGTTTGAGAGATGGCTCAGTGGTTAAGAGCACTGGTTGCTCTTCTAAAGGTCCTGAGTTCAATTCCCCGCAACCACATGATGGCTCACAACCATCTGTAATGAGATCTGGCACCCTCCTCTGGCGCGTGGGCATACATAAAAAAAATAGTTTTTAGTTTATTTTTCTTAATTTTTTGAGAACAAAGAAGCCAAAGCACCAAACACCTGAGGTATGCAATGTTAAACACTAAACAATGCCTTAATCATCTTTATGAGCTACCTTACCATGGTAATGTCAGTAATGTGTGGGATAACAGCAATTTTGGTACTTGTCAGTTCTGGGAGACACTAGAAAACCCATTTACATGAAAGTCCTAGTGTTTGTGACTCTTGAGGAAAATGCTGGGACAGAGATACAGTTAGCAATAAATCCCTTCCCCACTGAGCTCTAGGTCCTAGGTTCAATCACCAGTACCATAGACAAAGAACGGCTGAAAGGAGAGAGAGGGAGACATGAGAGTGAAGGAAACCGTTAATATTATACCGATGACATGACTTTTCTTACTTGTTCCATTTGCATGCTATTTTTTGTCTTAGAGCAAAGCATAATTATTGAAGAAAACTTAAGAAAATATGAAGAGTTTTGTGAAAACTAAAACCCTTAAGATGCCCTTCTAAATCAGAGATAGTCCTCTTACATATGATATGAACTGTTTCCTGCTTCCTCCCTGTTCATCCTGCGTCAGTCCCTGCTGTGTGCATTTTTTGAACTGTTTTCTTTATTATTAGCATCGCATCATGAATTTTCCTTTTCTCTGGATATATTAATACTCAAGACTTATGCTATTATCTTAGAGTAAATGTCCTACTAGACAAATATTTTTAATACCTGTTCATGTAATTCTGATTGATTGAATACCTAGAAAAAATGGTTCTCAGTTTGATCTTGGCTAGACATGATTTTCCACTGTTTCTCAATTTTTATATAAGAATATGAGACAGCACTCCTTTTGTTATGATAATAATCATAATCCACCATGCCTGCAGTGCACTATCTGTACTATAAAACACAAAGAAATAGCTCCTGGTGGGAAGATTACTCAACTGATGTAACATAATCCAAAACTGACATATAGTCAATATTTTGGCAGGAGGCAGTGAGAAAAACGTAAATGTTTTCAAATTTCTTCTTTGACAAGGGGAAATACCAACAACTATTGAGAAGAACTGAATTTAGAGATGATAATGATAATGTCAATAAAGATGAAGTGGTAATGACTGAAAACAAGAAAGAAATGGAAAAAGATAGAGTGGAAGTAATGCATTAACTTTTTCATTCTTGCTTTGGCCCTGAAAGAAAGCTTGTGCTTCCAGGATTGTGACATAGTTGGGAAGAATGACAGTGGTAGGTGGAACATGCAACATTGTCTTAAAAATGTGATGTCATTATTGTTTGCACAGATGGTTGACATGGAGCTACAGAATTCTAGATGTGCTGGGTAAATGATGGATACTCATGACACTGAGGGAATCTTTTATGCTGGAACACAAGAACTAGAAAGGTTCAGAGAGGAATCTTCATCTGATCTACACATACAAGAAGGACAGGTATTCTCTAGGTGGAGAGGGAAGTAGCTTGCAGGGACACATGTGGAAGTGGTTGACTATGGACATCTCTCTGGACTCAGCAGAGAAACAGGGGTGTAAGATTGGAACCATGAATTAGCAGACTTTGATGTTTTGCTCCCTCCCTATTTTAGACCCCATGTCCCTTTTTTTAAAAAAAAAAAATTAAGACTGTAGTGTGTGGCAGTGATGAGAACAGACTATCAAAAAGTCATTGAAAAAGAATCTTGGAAGATGTTAGAGAAAATCAGAACTGATTCGCTGCTTTAAATTGCAAAGGTACATCTGGAAAAATGTGCAGAACATTGTGCTATGTAGATACAGAACAGGGATGCTTTGGGGAACATTCTTCTTTCATTGTTAAAAATTCTGGAAGCTAATTAAATAAGATTTGATCTTTGTTAGAAAATAAGTAATTACTTGAGGTTTCTAAAAATGAATTACAATTTAACATTTCAAGCAATGAGAAGTAAATTTTTTTTCTTCATTACTACAAGGAGGATTGACACTTAGTTTTTATGAGAACCTTTCATTTGGGAATGATTTTAATTCTTCAGTAAGTGAAAAGGGTTGAACTGGGAATTGCCTCACTATATTTTTCTAACCAAATGCAGTAGTCATGAAATGAATAATTGGAGCTTATTCTATAGGGAATGCATATTCCATGACAGCAATATTTGGACTCCAAAAAGGTTGTTAAAATTTGTGTGCAATGTGTCTACATTATAACTATTTTAACGTCTCACAACCATGTAAGTTTTTCATTAAACAAACTTTCCCATGTATAGTAGAATGTTGGGACGTAAGATAGAGACAGTAAAATCTGCTTTAAAGCTTAAGCTCATGAGGTTTTGGGGAATCTAATTATCATCTGTGGTGTGCTGTAGTTTATATCATTAGCTGGCAAAGTTAAATTGAGGCCGCTGTGTAAGTGCCTCTCCCCTCCAGCCTATGAAAGTGTTTTTTTTTTTTTTTCCCTAACTGAAGATTCAAGTTCAGTTGTAGAATTGCTTAAATTTTCCAGGAAACAAAAATCTTGAAGAGCTCTAGCTTGTTATGAAATAGAAATTAGCAAATATCAAACTCCTATCCCAAATGGGTTCATTCAACTATAATTACTGATTCTGCGTCATAAGTGTTAATTCATTGAGAGGAAACAGAGTGATTGTTCCTCAAAGAAAAGCTTTTAAAGACATTGAACTTTTGAGGTAACAGTCCAATACCATGACCTGGAAATCCAAAGTGTGGACAACACTCCTGGTTCTTGGTATAACCTGAAGAGTGTGACCTCAACAGATGTAGAAATTTAGATATTTGGTCAGAGTGTCTGCCTACAGATAAACTACACCATCCATGTTTATTTTTAAGCTGTTTTTCATAGTGAGACTGCTTGCCTGGTTAGGAAGATGGATGGGTCATCCGCAGTCACACATTGATTAGGTGACAGCTCATTCTGAAGAGAGGCTCAGGCTGTGGCCTGCAGAACTTTCCACTCTTGGTGATGCTTGCTTTGTACGATGGGCAATGTAATGTTTTTCTACAAATTAAACATCTCCATCTTCAGTTGTCGCAGGCAGGTGGGTTTGGTCGACCCAGGGCACTGTCGGAAAACCAGTGTCTATGCAAGAGAAATTCTCAAGCACTTTCCTTCATTGGGGTGAAAATTAGCTAGTATGTTTATGATTAGTACAATGAATCCTGAGACTCAAAGAAGATATCATTAATTCTTAATTGAAAGGATAAAAAATATGAATTTGTCTATTTTGCCAAGATAAACATTTGGAAAATGAAATATTTTCATGTCCAATGAAAGAAGAATGAGGGGAGAATTTTTAAGTAGGTGTTTTTGACTCAGGTTTAAACGTCTGGTAAAGAAGCTAGGAATGCTTGGAAGAAGGTATGATCATAAACTCAGTGGGCACTAGGACTTTGCAGGGCAAATTTCTAACCCTGATGATAAGGAAAAAAATAAATTTCTGGGGAACTAAGTAAACTTTGAATTTTAAGACATGAATAGTTGCAATTTTTATTCAGTTTTTTGATCAGTGAAATGTTAGCAATGATTGGTGTGGGAAGTCTATTGTATATGTGTTGCTTTTATTGGCTAATGAATAAAGAAGCTGCTTTTGGTCAATGACTTAACAGAATGTAGCCAGGTTGGAAGAGATAAATATATATAGAAAGAGTATGTCAAAGAGATGCCATGGAGCCACCAAAGGAGAAAAGCATGAGCTGTCAGGTGGAACCTTGCTGGTAGGTCACAAACCTAATGGTGAAATATAATAGAGATGGGCTTACTAACGATATAAGAGCTAGCCAGCAATACGCTTAAGTGATTGGTCAAGCAGTATTTAAAAAATATAGTTTCTGAGTGATTATTTTGTGGTCGGGGAAGCCAGGAACAAATAAAAAGCCTCCTACAACAAATGAGGTCTACATAAAGTCATCATGGAATGTAAGTCCCCCTTATCTTCCAAATCTTTGGCTAGTTTCCTTGCCATTTAGTTTCATATTTTTTAATTATTTATTCCACTGGACATACCAGATTTTTCCATTTCTTAAAATTATAGCTGGGCTGTGGTGGCGCACGCCTTTAATCCCAGCACTCGGGAGGCAGAGGCAGAGGCAGAGGCAGGCGGATCTCTGTGAGTTCGAGACAGCCTGGTCTACAGAGCTAGTTCCAGGACAGGCTCCAAAGCCACAGGGAAATCCTGTCTCGAAAAAAAAAAAAAAAAAAAAAAAAAAAAAAAAAAAAAAAAAAAGATTTCAGTTCCATCTATTAACCTACCATTGCTTAAGTCGTTTTTGACAGGAAAAGTTTTTTTATACATAAAATATTGTTTACAGGTTGTATAACATCTAAAATATCTCTAGGTCTAAAAATAATTGATTTAAATTTTCATTTAAAATTCAATCTAACATTAGTATAGGAAACCTTTGTCAAACCCAATAATTATTGTGAATATGTCATTGTGTCTGAAAAATGATAGTCAATCATATTTAAATCTGTTCATAAGATATAATGATGTATACTAACTTTTGTACAATATCTGCCTTTCATTTTGGAATAGATTAATATTTCAGTCAAGTTTCATAGACCAAATACTGAGGACCTCTCCAAATCAGTTCAGGAGTCTGAATATTGATAATATTTAGCATTTATTTATATCTTCCTCCCACATGGAGGCTCAGGGAAGCGAACACAGATGACAAGACTTGTTGGCAAACATCATTCTTTGTCTTTATCAGGTGAATCACACACTGGCCACTAAATATTTAACGTCTTTGAATTGAGGATACTGCTGGCAGATAAATCAGGAGCCGTCTCTCCATTATCCTTAATAGGAGTAACTATATTCATTTTTTTCCTTAAATACTTGTGTAAAATTAACACTAAAGTCAACAGAGAATGACTTTTGTGTTAAAGATTTGGTGAAAAATGATTTGGTGAAAAATGATTTGGTTTTTACACTCCTGCCTTCCATAAAACCATTTCCTGTATACTACAAAAATTAATTTCATAAAAAATGGACTTGACCTTCTTTACTTTAAAATAATAATTTTAGGATTAGAAATTGTACGCTCTCTTTCATGATATTTGTATTTGTCACTTCTTCTTTGCTAGTCAGAGAATCAGTGTTTTTCATCCCTGTTCTTGATAATTGGCCTTTTTATTCAATTCTCTATCACTTATCATTTTTTATGTTTAACAATGAATGTTGCAAAATTGACTTAGCAAGCTGTTTGTTTGGTCATTTATTATTTTACATAAAATATTTTTGTTAATTCTTTGAGAATTTAATAGGAGGTATTTTGCTCACACTTGGCATTTTTATTTAACTACCTTTGACTTCTGGGGGGAACATTATCACTTGTGTGAAGTAACTACTATTAAACTCTTTTATATAAAACCATATGTTTAAGAAACATAAATTTATATACAGTATTTTCAAACATTCTTAGTTTAGTTATCCCTACCAAAACCTCTTCTCTGACAAATGTTCACTCCTTTTTCTTTTATTTTTTAATTACTTATTTTTACTCCTTTTATGGAGTTAAGATTTAAAAAAGCATTTGTGCAATTTGAACTTACCTCTTTTGTGTATTTGTTTAAATAGTTTCTTAAAAATTATATAAGATAGTTGAAGAAGAGGGGAGAGGTAGAGAGGGAAGCAGAGAAAATGTAGAGATCAATAAAAATAATAAAAAATAAAAGACAAAGGAGGATAGAAAAATTATATAAACATTAAGGCTTTAATTAAAGTAAAATATTTGGTATGTCTGTTAATTCTTTTATTTAATAACCTTTATTAAAGGTATCTTCTTTGTCTCTGTCTCTCCCTCTATCTTTGTTTTTCTTTCTTTCTTTCTGTGTGTGTGTGTGTGTGTGTGTGTGTGTGTGTGTGTGTGTGTGTTCGCATTCTAGTTCAATATGGAAGTTTTGTGTCCCAATACCAAAACCTTAGGATTTTGGTTTAAGTGTTTAAATGAAATTCTGAGTCATTAACATAAACTTTTCATTGCATTGTTATTTGAGTATATGTGTATTTCATTAAGTAAAAGTTGTCTAATATATAGAAGTGGTAGAGATCAAGTTTACATTCACTGTGTTTTTCTTATTAAAGTCATCATAGTTCTTTTGGTATACATTGCTCTATCTAGTGATATATTGAAATATGTTCTCAGAAAAAAAAAGAAAAATAAATATAACCAGCATTAGTGGTGCATGCCTTTAATCCCAGCCCTTGGGAATCAGAGGCAAGCGGATCTCTGTGAGTTCGAAGTCAGCCTGATCTACAATAGCTAGTTCCAGGATAGGCTCCAAAACTACAAAGAAAGTCTGTCTTGAAAAAAATAATTAATTAATTAAATAATTAAATAAAAATAGAGCTAGAAGAATTGATGCTTATTTTATTTCTTCTTCTGACACACCAAAACTTAATGTAAATAAAGAAAAAGAGGACAATAAAATAAAAGTACGGGGCATCTGTTTCAAGATAAGTAAAATGTTCCTGTGGTTTTTATGAAGCATTTTAGATCCCCTTTCCTTGTCAGCCCCTCTAATATTTGTAGGATATCTCCACCAACTTCCCAGAACAGTGAAGTCACTTTATCAAGGAGGTTTTAACTTCTTCTAAAAAGCCTTTAAAATACTTTGGTATTGACCACCAACTCTACTTTTAGCATATATCCTTAGGAACTAGCAAATATTTGCCATGGTTTATAGCTGAGGATTCTGTAATGGTTAATCTTCATAAACAACTTGAATGGATTTTAAATTACTTAGACACACACACATGGGTGTACTTTAGAAAGCAGTACACACTCTGTGTTAAAATTACTATTCAATTAGGAGATCAATGACTACTGAAAATGCAAATCTTCCTGTATGTATAATTTATTTAATTTTCAAACTTCAAGGTTTAGGAAAATTTAAACCTTTGCTTGGGAAGGGACATAATGATCACTTCCACTGCAAACCAAAATTGATTTTAAATGCAATTTTTATCTTTGTTATTAAATTAAAATATTTAATATATATTTGAATAATGTTTTGTCCATTATTTGTTAATCTCATATAATATGCTATGACAATATTCACTCTCCCAACTCCTTCCATTTACTTTTCTACCCTCTTGCCCATACGAATTTGTGCTCTCTTTCTTAAACATTCAAAACAGAAATCACTTAGCCTTGTTCAAGTACTCCTGGGATTGGGCCTATCCTGGAGTGTCATTCATATACCAGTGTGGTTCATATACAAGTATCATTCTGTTGTAGAAGACTGACATTCCTTTACCCAGAAACAATCAAATTCATATAGTTCCATTGTATTCATGTCTCTCTTCCATGCTGGGATTTTGAATAGCTTGAATATATGCATCTGTCTGGTTGTGTCTGACAAATACTATTTTCTTGAAGTCATCTACCTCCTTTGGCTCTTACAATCTTTGCCATCACTTTTTATTTACCTCAGAACTTTTAGGGAAGGGAGTGATATAGACATTCCATTTAAGGCTGAGTCTTCTAATATCTCTTATTATTTGTACACTAATTATTATATATTTGTTCTAATTGCCAGATACCCATATATCTCTGATGAGAATTTAGTAATGCATTGACCTCTGGGTTTCTAAATAAAACATTAGAAGTCAGTTTATTGCTATGGAGCTTCAGTAGAAATAAGAGTAGGATTATGATGTACTTAATCTCACGATATTGCTTTCATTGATAATGTCAGATAATGGTTCTATCAAATGAAATAAACATTTACACAAGTAAAAGGAAAATGTTTGGTTGCTCTCATAACTTTCATAAACCTATTGAACCAGCTGGATAACTGGCTAAATTGTTTGTTATTTTATATTTCAGGATTTATAGCTGGATAAGATGGATAATAAATTTGTTCCATGGTAGAATATGCAATACCATACAACATTATGAAAGAGAGCCAGGAGAGGTGAAGGTTCCAGTTGAATACCAGCTAGAATTCTCCCAGATAAATGACAATGGCATACTATAGATATACTATAGAGACCTGAGACTCACTAATAAAGAGAAGTTTGAGAAAGTAACAGTTGATAGGTGCTCAGTTTGTACATTATGATATTTTTGAAAAAAAATTGTGTGTGTGTGTGTGTGTATGTGTGTGTGTGTTGTGGCTCAGAAACTTGGAGTCCAACAGTAACAATGCACCATATCTGTTTTTTATTGTTAAAGAGCTCTCTATTCTTTAAGGCAGAAGATGCTGAGATCTTCCTAGATGGTACCACGAAGAAACAATTCTACTTCCTGTTCTCTTTATAGTCTCCAAACTAAGAAGCAGAGCAAGCACAAATGACTTTCATCAGCTGTTTAGGGAGTAAAGAGGTGAAGTACAAATAAAAGATTGAGCATCCTTTGTCCAGGTGAGAGCAAGAGAGGAGGAGATTCTCGAAGTCTCTGATGATATGGTACTTCTTTCTCTTCTATGATGCCCTGGTATGGTATAAAAGATCGGATTACATACCCCCATCTCACTCAGCATTCCACAGAGGCATAACTAGGATTTCATTACTTTACCTTGCTGCTGCTGTTCAGTGTTAGTGACAGCGACTGAGGGGGAGGCAAGAGACCTAGAAGTTGAGGTGATCAGAATAGTCTTGCTCAAAATAGCATTTCCTATAATCCCATGTGTGGATTTTGCTTCAGCTCTTTATCCTTGAACTTAAAAGACCCAATTGTGGCATTGGGCCCACTGAAAACATTTTCATGGCAAAACAAGAAACTTTTTTCACATCCAAAATAGAAAATCAGCACAGTGCCCAGAGAACTGGAAATGAAGCTTTTGCAACTTGGAAGTTAGATGATTTCTGGAGATGAAAAACAACAGGAAAATTTTTTTAACAAATACATAAAAAATTATTCAGCTGCTTATTTGTAATTAATTGGTAAAAAGATATTTACTGGGTTCCTAACATCTGTTGAAAAGATTATTATATGCACATTTATAATCTACTTTCAAACAGTAATCTTTTTCTTTTTTATTATTGAAATCAATTCTTCTCTAAAACAATGCATCCCAATCACAATTTCCTCTTGCTTCATGCTTCGCTTCTCCCAGCTCCCCCACCATCTTCTCCGTTCTCCTGCATCCACTTCTTCTTCATCTCTGTCTGAAAAGAGCAGGCATCCAGGAGACAAACAGCCAAACAGGACAAAACAAATTGCAGTACCACAGGACAAAAGCCCTCACACAGAAACTGAACACAGTAACCCAAGAGGAGAAAAAGACTTCCCAAGTTCAAGCAAGAATCAAAGATATGTCTGCTCCAGTAGTTAGAAGTTCCACAAAAGCACGAAGCTAACAGTCACGACATATATTCAGTGGACCTGGTGCAGACCTGTGCAGGACCCGTGTTTGCTGTTTCAGTTTCATTAACCCGTGTGAGCCCTGATTATTTGATTCAATGGGCCACGTTTTCCTGGTCTCCACTACTCCCTCTGATTCCTACAATCTTTCCTCCATCTCTTCCTCAGTGTTCTCCAAGCTCCAAGGAGACCTTCAGTTTAGACTCTTTCCTCAGCATAATATCTGGCTGCGGATCTCTGGATCTGTTCCCATCTGCTGCCTGAGAAAGCCTCACTAATGACGACTGGACAAGGCACTGGTCTGTGGGTATAACAGAATATTATTAGGAATTATTTCTTTGATTTGAGGGAGGGGCATCTGGGAGGTAGTGTAGAAACCTAATGCACTGGCAACTTCCTAAAATCTATGAGGGTGCGCCTCGTGGGAACTGCTAGGAATAAGTCTCAAGTGGCCTTCTCTTTTAGCCTGTCACAGCTTCCAGTATGGGACCGGGTTGCATTTGGTTTAGATGATGGCTGAGAAGGTCCCATCTAGAAGCCGAAACAACAGTGGCTAATAATAAGATAGAGGGTTACACTCCACAAACTGACAGTAGAGCACCATTGCCAAGGACAACATCCACACCGCTCATTGGACAGTTTGAGCTGGTGCCTGTTAGAGCCTTCATTCCTATGTTCTAGTCTCTTTGGCAAGGGAAAATTCTCTGCAGGCTACTAAAGACTTTTCGCATGACACATAGAGATGATGAAGATTTTTTTTTTTTTAAAATGAATAAGGGTTTGGTGTTGATGATATTGTTGTAAAGTGGGGATGCTTAAAATCGTTGACTTTATGTGAATTAATATCTTATATATACTGACAGCACTTAAATGAATATACTAAGGTTTTTCTCATAATATCTATCAGTTTTGGAAGTATATGCCAGGCATCCAGCAGCAGCAAAGAGCCAACTTGGTTTTCTGCACAGTTTTATGAATTAGTGGGAAAAAGATACAAAAACATAAGCAAATGAAATAAATTATTACAAACAAGTTTTTAAACTGAAATACTTTCATGTGTCAGTGAAATAGTGATGAGAGACTGACAAACGACCTAGTGCAAGTTTTATGACCAAGAAAGAGTAGTGGTAACCTGTGAATGTTCAAAATAATAAAATCCAAATAAAGTGTGTGTGTGTGTGTGTGTGTGTG
>NC_022034.1:22280057-22307391 GCF_000317375.1 Microtus ochrogaster | reverse complement strand
GTGTGTGTGTGTGTGTGTGTGTGTGTGTGTGTGTGTGTGTTATAGAGAAAAACAGACAAGAGATATCCCGGAATGTGGCAAGAACTTGAAAGTTACAAAACTCTTGTTCCTATGACTTAAGAAAGAAGATAAGTCACAAATCAATTATTGACCACTTCTTTATGTGTTGGGGAAAATTAGAGGTTTATCTCATATATAAAAAATTACAAGAAAATTCAAATGTAGGAACAAGACAATTTCAAGTAAAGTTTTAAAGTTATTATTTTGGAAACAGATTGGCAGTATCACGAGTGACTAGTTAAGGGTAGGGAAACAAAGACCGAATGGCATAATTGCTTTAAGTATGATTTACGTTTCCAATCAGAATTCCTTTGGGACTTGCATTTTTCTATAATAAGAATTGGTTCTCTATTACCTGGTTTTTGCTTTGACAAGAGGTGGTGATTGTCTAACAATAGATACAGAGGTTAATACTAACATTGGAATTAAAACAGTGAGAATGGACATCCACAAATAAAGCTGAATTTTTATTTGAAAAACACATTGACAGAATCTACTGTGACATTTTAATATATTTTTTTCAGAATGTGGTGACCTCCCCCAACCACAAAATTATTTCACTACTACTTCATAACTTTAAATTTGCTACTGCTATGGTTTGTAATACAAATATCTGATGGGAGGGGTATCTAGTATGAGACCCCCAAAGGAGTTACAATCCACAGGTTGAGAAAGCTGTTCTGGTATACTAGCTATGTGTTTACATAAACACTGGCTATATAATTCTTCCTGTTAATATTAAGGACTGTGATGTAACTCTGAGAGACTGGGAAGTCAGAAGAAACCTGTTTGTTATGAATCAGGAAATAATACTTTATATACATAAAGTCTAAAAAAGAAATATTTAAAGACTAAATAAAGAAGCATATACATGCATTTGTAGGTCTGAAATCATGAGGGGTCAGGCCTGATATACACATTCAAAACTTCCAGAAGAATGGAACTCTCTACCTGCAAATATGGTTTATTCTAATCACTATGATATACGAGGGCCCTTTATTGATCAAATTTTGCCACATCATGGACTATATATACTACTGAAAAGGATAGAGTAGTAAAGGATTGATCATTATCAGAGATATGTAGGAATATAGAGGAAGACCTAGAGTTGATTTGTGATAAACATAGATATTGAAGTCTACTTCAAAGACTCCTCAAGGGTTGAAGTGACAAACTCAGTGGTAGAGAACTTTTGAGTAAGTTGGAAACCCTTACTCAAAAGGGTTTGATCCCCTACATTAAAAAATGATAAAATAGTTATTAATTAGATGAAACCAAGAGGATAGAAAATAAAAAAGCTGACTAACTTTGATAAATATGACTAAATAGCTGAGTAATGGAAAAAAGAAGGATTCCTTCAGCTTGGCTTTTTGAAGCTGTGAGTGCTCTAGATAACGCTCACGACTGAAGAGGTGGCTGACCAAGTAGAGCAGGACACGGAGTGAAGCTGAGGTAATGCGAGGAAGCAAGCAGTGTGGACATCAAGGCTTTTATTTTGTTTGGGTTTTAAAGTACAGTACTGTTGGGAACAGGATGTGCAATTTTCAGGCTAAATGCTCACTCACCCTGCCTTTAAACTTCACTTAGAAGTTCTAAATCTACTTTCACAGAAAGGACAGAAAGGAAGGAAGGAGATCCTCCTTTTAAAGGCAACCCATTAAGCATTTATCTTTACCTTTATGGCATTTTGGAGGCTTTCCAGATAAAGACTAGGACTGGCTCACATTCCATTATGTAGTGATTATGGTATCGTAAAAGCTATGGTCAATCAATTATGTATTGAAATTGCTGAAATTTCAACATGCTATTGTAACAATCTCTAATTATTGAAGGTACTTATTTGTACATATTCAACATTAAACAACATTGTGCCCATGTATAGAGTTATTTTATTTTTCTATAGCATTTTTACAACAGAAAACTTGAGACTGGATGTGTTTGATCTATTAAAGGTGTCTCTGTTTAATGTCAATGGACTGTGTTAGATTATTAAGTAGGAGTTAAGTGCACTGCCCAATCCATAATATTTGTGTTTCTTGATATCAGCATTCTCTTGTGTGGGCTCTGTTTACTGTTGATAAACAGAGGTGGGATTCCTTTAAGAGAAGTCATCCAAACTCAGTGTTAGTGGCAAAAAATTGAATGGCTTCTTTAAGATCCAGCTTCCTAGTTCATGCTCACAGAAAGAACTCTGGCTCTTTCAGAATTGTAGAAGGAGCTTCAGGCTGCATTCCTGCCACCCAGCTCCTGGCCGCCTGGCTAGCTTATGCCCCAAAATAACAACACACAAACTGAATTCATATAAACACTGCTTAGTCCATTTCTATTAATGTGTGTAGCACCACGAGGTGGTGACTTATCAGGAAGATTCTAGCCTACGTCCATCTAGGGGTCGGAGCTTCATCATGTCTGCCCCAGACAGGAGAGGCATGGCCTCTGCCTCACTTCCTCTTCCTCCCAGCATTCTGTTCTGTTTACTCTACCCACCTATGTTCTAACCTATCAGGCCAAGCAGTTTCTTTATTAATTAACCAATGAAAACAACAGATTAATATATGACACTCCCACATCACAGGATAGCCGGCACTTAAATAGATTCTGTGAGCAGAGTGTTGCAAATTGCTTAACGGCAATATAGACACTCTGCATCCCTGGAGCTGGGGCAGTCAACAAGGCTCACAGAGCTAGTCGTGAATGTATCTCCATTTTGGACAGGGCAGGACCAAAAGGCAAAGCAGGCTTAGTCCTAGCCATGCTGCATGACATTTTAAGAAGTACTCCTGGTTAGAAAATGATTATAGATATGCAATAAGGACAAATTCTGATGAAAATGATCTCTGAATGGGTCACAGTGTTAGATAAATGTATGTAGGCTTGGAAGATGAAAAAAAAAGAGTATAGACAGTTCTAAAAAGAAATAGGTTTAAAAATAAAGTCTTTAAAGAGAAAGTAAAAGTAATATAAAAGATTACAGTCGCATGATGTGGGATTCACCTTTGTATGCTGTGAATACCATTGGTTAATATAGGACTGCTTTAAGCACATAGCAGGGCAGGGCTGAAAGAGCTAGGTGGGGAAAACTAGAGTGAATTCTGGGAAAAGGAAGGGTGGAGTCAGAGAGAAGTCATGTAGTCCCATCAGACCTAGATGGAACTTTACCTGGTAAGCCACTGACATGTGGTTATACACAGATTAATGGAAATGGGTTAAATTAAGGTGTAAGAGTTAGCCAAGATAAAGCTAGAGCTAATGGGCCAAGCAGTGATTTAATTAATATAGTTTCTGTATGATGGGCTTAAGCATCTGGGAACCAACAAGCAGCCCCCTTACAACAAATTGGTGCTCCAACATAGTGGATAAAGTCCACATAAAACCTTAAAAGCTTGAAAACGAATCCTAGATACAAAATAACAGAGTTAATCATTTCTTCTTGGTAGCAAGCATTTTTCTGGCAGCATGCTGGGGCTCCTTTAAGAGAGGTTTTTCTGATTCAGTGGTACCAGGAAAAAAGTGGAGGTTTTGAAATGTTGGCTTTCTGGACCATGCTGTAAGCCTGAACTCTGACTCTTTCTGGAGGTATGGCTATAGAGCATTTGAGTGGGGTCTTTGAGCAGACTTCTACAACTTTCTTAATAATAACATGGGATGGCTGTGTGCCTGGAAGTAGGGCAGTGTTCATGGCTCTCAGAAGTGTCAAGCAGCTCTGCCATAGTGGAATGGGCAAGGCAAGTAGAAAATACATTATATACCCTAGCAATGTCTCAGCTTATATTCTTAAGTGCTTAGCATTTTAAGAAGCACTTCTGGTCAGAAAATGTTACAGATATGCAGTAAAGATAAATCCAGATAAAAAGGACCTATAAATGTGTCACACTGTTGGATAAATGTACATAGGCTTGGGAGAGAAAAGAAAAACTATATAAGCAGTTATAAAAAGAAGTAAATGTTTTTTTAAAAAAATGGTAAAGTCTTTAAAGAGACAGAGTAAAGAAAGAAAAATAAGCCATGTAAAAAATGAAAAATTCAGAGAGTCTGGATTATGTATATTATAGTGTTTTCTTTGAATTTTTAGACTAAGTACAGAGAGATATTTTATTGTATGGGCTGCTAAGCTAAAACAACATATATAACTTAAAGGTATCTTGATTTCAAAATATGGATCTAAGGATATGCTGCTTTGAAAAAGAGATTCTTCTTTTGTTTCCACAGAAGATGAGAATCTATGGAATCCTTCCAGACTAGTGTGGTTTGAAAGATCAAAACCCCCTCAAAGGTTGCCTTGAACACCCCCCAAAAATTACTTTGCCCAATATAAACAGCAAGAAGAATTTTGGACAGAACTATGCCCATGTTCCCAAATATTGTCTATAAATGCTTGTTTACATTTAAAAGGGGATATCTATAGAGATTTGCATGGGTATGGATCTTGGTTTATTGATAGAAATTTAAGGTCAATTTTGTTAATATATATCACCTCATCTTTGTGATACAAAATTTTATAGGGGAAGGAGGACATTTATTTATTCTTATTAAATTAACTTACAAAGGAACAATTTTCTTTATTACATTTAGTAAGATTTTATTTATATTTAGTAAGTATTTTCATTTATGTGTATGTGCCACATCTTTATGCCATGGTTTTGTCAGTGCCCCAGGAATCAGAAGAACAAATCTTAAATGCTGCTAACAGATGCTGGGAACTGAAATCTGGCCCTTTGGAGGAGCAACGAGAGTTCTTCACCAATGAGCCATCTCTCCAAACCCCTTTTATGGAAATTTGATACATTCTTACCTTTGTTTATTTCTTTCTACCCTATTATTCTTTAGTATATTCTTCCCTTGCACTCAACCTTGTGGTATCCCACTGCCCCACACGATCGCTTATAATTTCGTATATGAAATTGTGTTTTGTCCCACCACATTTTCTCGAAGTATGTTTCTGCCTATTCTAATGAGGTCTTTCCTAATTACCCACCTTCTACCACCATTCATCCCAGATACACTCACACACACACACACACACACACACACACACACACACACACGCACACACCAGTTATAAGCTAGGACATATATAATAGAAAACGTGTTGGGCCTGGTGGTGGTGGCACATGCCTTTAATCCCAGCATTCGGGAGGCAGGGCCAGGTGGATCTCTGTGGGTTTTAGGTCAGCCTCATCTACAAGAGCTAGGTCCAGGACAGGCACCAAAGCTACAGAGAAACCTTGTCTTGAAAAAGAAAAAAAAAAAGAAAAAAAAGAAACCATTTTGTATTTGTCTTTCTGAACCCAGATTTCCTCACTTAATGCTCTACTTTACAGTGCCATTTATCCCTTCAAACTTGATAACTGCATTGTCTTCAAAACCTGATAAAATATTATTGTGTATATGTGTTTAATTTTCTACCCATCCTCCAATGGGCATTTAAGCTATTTCCATTTCTTTTTTATTCTGTGAAATGATTTTCAATAAACATGGGTGTACAAGTATTTCTGAAGTGTGGTCTGGAGTCCTTTGTGTAGGTGCTCAGGAGCAGGATAGGTAGATCATTTGGCAGTTCTGTTTTTAATAATTTGAGAATCCTGTCAGCTGATTTCCATAGTTGCTACACCACTCTATGTTGTCAGCAATTGTGAATGAGGGTATCTTTTGTAACTGTAAATCATAGTTTTGATGGAGAAAAAAGACCTTTTAAAGGAAAAGTATTTTGAAAAACTGTACTGGGAACCATAATATAAACCATGCTGCTTGTGTTGGTGCACCCGCTTATTTCTAGGGAACTGCTTATTACAACTAAATGTGAATGGGGTCAATCTGGGCATATGTATGTGTGTGTGTAAGATGAATTTGATTTTTAAGTTTATCTGATCTAAAATAATTTGCTTTGAAATCTGCATTTTTCCTGCTCATTATCTCTTCTGTCTGTCTGCCTCTCTGCCTTTCTCTGTCTGTCTGTACCTCCCTCACTCACTCCCTCTTTACTTCCCTTCCTCTCTCTTTCATATTAAATCTAAATATGAGTGGATTCAAGTTGTGTTCATGTGTGTGTATGAGTGAGTGTGTGCATGTGTGTGTGTGAGTGAATGTGTGCATGTGTGTGTGAGAGTGTGTGAGTGTGAGTGTGTGTGTGTGTGTGTGTGTGTGTGTGTGTGCCTATACAATGCTGCATGGCTTCTTTTAATTTGAAGGCTCATTCCACAATTTCTTTGCCAATTCTTATAGATACGAAGAAAGCCTTTACACTTAGCATCTTAGGGTTGAAGAGATGAATGAGCAGGTGAAAGCTCTTCCTATGCAAGGGTGAGGACGTGAATTTGATCCCTGGATTCCATAATGAGAAAATCTACTTCTAAATGTTGTGTTCTGACCTTCACAAACACCCTGTGGCATCCAAGTATTCACATGTCTGCACATATACACAAACACACACTAAAGATTATCTTAATAAAAAAAATCTTTGGGATTTGCATATACACTCATACACTTAAATACAAAGAGAAAAATATCTTAGGTCTGGATAGTGATGTTCTAAATAGCTTACAATATTAAATTTGTGCTTTAGTGAGCTTGGAAATTGGCTTAGAGAATATTAAGGCAAAAAATCAATAGAAATAGATTGTTTTATATTGAAAGCAAGCATGTTATTGCACAAAGAATTGCACTTATTGTATTCTTAAATTTAAAAAAAGTATTTGGGTATCACTGAAGAAGGAAGTGCAGTCAAAGTTTAGTCTCGTCATTAAAATGTCTTGTGATTCTTATGCCATAAATGAGTAGAACTATACAACTTGTTAGATGCATTAAGGTTATTCTTTCAAAGATATGCCCCTTAAGTATGTATGACCAAACTAATAATGCTCATCTATTTGCAGGGTTATCTCATTACTTCATTATTCAATTAAAGGCCTTAGCAATGTTACAGTGATAATAATAATATTATTAATAACATCAAGTAATATGATGGTTTTAGTCTCAACCCCAAAGGCTAACTTTTAGGTGCCCTGACTACATTTTGATGATTGTAAGAACGAGAGTTTTTAATAATTGCTTCAGGAGTAGTTTGAACTTCTCATTGTTTATAATTGAAAATGATGACTTTCAGTATTTTAAAATTATTTTTAAAATCTGGTTTTATCAGAGGATGAAGGGTATCATCATAGTTCTTTTTTTACTGCTGTGATAAGACACCATGATAAAGGCAAATCATAAAAGAGTGAATTTAGAACTTATGCTTTCAGAAGGTTGGTCAGAATCCATTAGCACCGTGGCAAGAAACATGCCAGTATGCAGGCATAGCACTGGGGCAGTACCTGAGAACATATATCCTGATTCATAATCATTTTATTTACTAAAGGTGTAAAGAAGTAGTTGGGAATACTGTGAGCTTCTGAAACCTCATACTGTGCTGGTATTGTGAGACCCCTAAACAAGACCACCACGGAGCCCGTACCCAAATACAAAGGGGTTTATTGAAGCAAGTCCTTATTTGGGCAGTAACTCAGCCCTCTGGAAACGGAGAACTGCCCTGAACATTCACAGGATTGAGTTTACAAAGGGAAATTCACAAATGAGGATAAAAACCAAAGTGGGTTACAAGCCTCGTCAGAAGGTCTTGTGGAAGTTGATGTTTAACCTGATATGTTGTGGTGAAGGAGTGTACAGAATTGAAAAGTAGAGTAGTTAAAATACATGAGGCACGGTTGAGGCATGTGGTTAGTAGCTGCATTAGCCATGTGGTTAGTGGCTATCATCAATCATACATCAGTGATACCTAGGTTGGAGTTGGATTCACTCTGGGAACTTGGTTGAACTTGGGATCATGGAGAGGACATAAGAGGGGTAATTTTAGATTAGTTCAAATTTGGCTCTTACATTCAAAGTTTTTCTGTGTGGCACACCTCCTCCTCCTCCATGCTACACCTGCTAATCCTTTCTGTCCAAACAGTTCAAGAACCTGGGGACCAAGTATTCAAAGGCATGAGCTAAAAGATGAAATTCTTATTCATATCACCACAGTTATATAATAATATGTTATTTGGCAAGTACAAGGCATGAAAATATGCAAGAAAATGCCACTTACCTTTATGCATATAAAGATTTATCTCTCCCGGACTTTTCTTTGTATGCACTGCAGTATGGGTCTTTAAGACGTTTTAAATTTCAAGGTTTTTCATACTGCTGATTTCCTTTTCTTCAATTCACTCTAACATGTGATATATCCTCTGCAACCTTCCAGTAAACTCTTCCCCAGTGTACTGGCATTTCATTAATAAAGCTTATATGAAGATCAGAAAAGAAAAACAGACACACTTACCAGCCTTACAGACAAGGCAGCAATGACACACACCTTTAACCCCAGCAGCCACAATGACACACGCCTTGTATCCCAGCAGTCACACTAGCTTGCTATAGAAACCAGGCAGTAGTGGTATACACCCTTAATCTTAGAACTAGAGAGGATTATAAGACAGGAGGAGACAGCTCTCAGACACAGTCTCATTCTTAGATTCCTGGAGGCAGGATTGCTATTTCAGACTGAGGTACAGGTAAGCTTTTCTGGTCTTCAGGTTGAACCCCAATCTCTCTCTCTGAGATTATATAATTTTGCTTAATTTGGCACCCAACTTTTGGGTAAAATTTTCCAAAAAATAAAAAAAAAAGTTTGCTTGAGGATTTTTAGCCACCAGCTCAGGACAGATCTTGCACTAGTATTATAGCTATAGGAATTGGAACCTAAACCTAGACACCTGGGTTCAGGAGAAAAACTAGTACTCCCAGGTCCCATCCATCTTGGCTTAGCCTCCATGGATAGATGGAAAATATACAGAGAATCTGGATACTGTATGTGATTTATTGTGTTTGACTTATTTGATTGCTGAGGAAGGAGCAACAACTGCTAAAATATATTTGATTATAAATGCTACTGGGTTAATCCAACCTATATATTTTGAAAATGCCCTGACTTAAAAATTTAAGTCACAAGATAAGTTACTTTGGAGAAGAGGTTTTGTTTTTGTTTCCACAGGAAGCGAGAGGCTGTGGGTTCATTCTGGGTTTAGAAAAGAAGATTTGATCAAGGAAGACCCACTGAAAAATCTCCAAAGGAGTGGATAGCCCAAATGATCCACCATTTAGAGCACTTCTGTTGCAGTTTCCTCTAAGTTCTACATGAAAAACAGTTTCAAGGCAGCTGGTTGAGATGATCCATCCTCCAGTTAGGACTTGACCATAATCTTAAATTTTCTTTGGATCCCCATAAGATTATCAACACCCCCCAACCAGCAGAAAGCAGCCTAGAAATCTGTACTGACATTCCTCCCAAAATAGATTATGGATGTTTGTCTTTGTTTAGAGTGTGGTTATAAGGTGTTATGGATAATGGTCAGAAAAAAAAAATCTAAATGTAAGTGATTAGATTCAGGGTTCTGGTTCTGAAAAAAGTGGGGGATATAGCTATGGTATGATAAAAGGGTAGATTATTGAATCTACTTTTAAAAAGCAACTAGTATTTTTAAATGTTTTACATTGGGCTTTTGTATATTGTATACAAATTTTGTATATTGATAACAAATTTGAGATTAATTTTGTTAGAATATACATTTTACTCTTGTTCGATGTATTGTACCTATATAACCTATTTAACAATGTAATATAAATTTCTACCCCTTGAAAAATATTATTAGCAACTATGTAGGATAATAAGAAAATGGAGGTTAGTAATTAATCACCTAACATAATCAAATTTGTAGTCATATTAGGTATGTTTTAAAGGTCAAATAAAAATACAGTTTAGATAGACAGGTCATCTGCAAATACTTCAGAGATCTTCAGAATATGGCATTTAAGATGTTTTAATAACCTAGGTTTTTGTTTTTAATGACAATGAGACATGTCTGCTCCTGGCAGCAACGATTTCCTTCAGAGAAGATGATGGGCATCTACTAAACTCCAAATAAAGTTTACTTTGTTTATGACAAAAGTAAGCCACTGAGCAAGAAAATGCCCCTGCCTTGACTTCTGAAAGCATGATGTCCTAATTAGACAAGCAGCACACAAAAGAAAATGCCAAATATTGTCAAGACTAGGAGGGACAGACCTTCAAAATATTCACAAAAAAGTCTCAGATATGTGAGGTCTGTAGGCTGAAGGTGGATGCCCCAACGTTGCTGTGGAAGTTTTCGTAGCTGTTCAAGCAGCCAGCTATTTCTGTCATTACTCTTTTTTTTTTTTTTGAATTTGCTTGCTTGCATTTTCTGCTTACTCAGTTAATACTATTTCCTTCTTGGATACTAGATAGTTATAGTTATGTTTTCATTGTTTACCAGGAACAGAAAGCAAATTATGATAGAGAGTAAATTAGTTACCAGACTTTTTGACTCACCAAGATAGGATAGATAGGAAGTATTTTCTCTAAATTTGTCAAATGCAAATGAACTAGAAATTGTTGATGTATTTATTACTTGTGTGTATTGAATATAGTTATTCTACTTATGGTATATAGTTTTTCTTATATTAGTGTTAACCTTTTTTATTTTAGAAAAAGGAGGAATATAGTGGCATTTCATTTGTATTTTAATAAATAAAGCTTGCCTGAAGATCAGAAAAGTGAAACAGATACACTGGTCAGCCTTACAGACCAGACAGCAATAGCATACATCTTTAATCCCAGTAGTCATACTAACTTGCCATAGAAACCGGGAAGCAGTAGTAGTAGTGCAAACTCTTAATCTCAGAACTAGAGGAGATAATAAGACAGGAGTAGACAGCTCTAGACACAGTATCATTCTGAGATTCCTGGAGGCAGGACTGCCATATCAGACTGAGGTAGAGGTAAGATCCAGTGGCTTATCTTACCTCTATATACCAAATATCTCTCTCTGAGATTTTATTAATCATGCTTCACCCCAGTATACTTTATAGTTGCCCTAAAAATACTACATAGAATGAGGATTTGTGTAGCGATATATGTATTTTGATAAATAAATTTTGCCTGAAGATCAGAGGCAAACCTAAAGTCATTAGAGGCTAGGCAATGGTGACACATATCTTTAATCCCAGGATTAGGGTGGTAGAGTCAGATGGGTCTCTGTGAACTCAAAGTAACTCTGGGCTACAAAATATCAATGCAGAAATCAATCTAGGTGGTGGTGAACTACACCTTTAATCCCAGTACTAGGGAGTGATACATCCTTGATCTCAGAACTAGAAGGAATATAAAATGGGAGGAGAGAGAGGCTTGGTTTCTTAGTTTGTGGCTGCCCAGCCTCAGTGAAATGAGACTTTTCTAGTGGCTTGGTTGATTTGGTTTTCTGGTTTTGTTGTTGTACTCCAAAATCTGACTCTGAGTTTTTTTTGTTTGTTTGTTTGTTTTTGTTTTTTGTTCATGATATCGATTTGGTACCTATTTCGTTTTCATTGTCATTCCTCTCATCAAATTGTAATCTCTCATACCTAGACAGCTTCCATGTGTCTGTAGAGATATGATGTGTGTATAAGGAGTGAGCCAGCAATGCATCCACTGCTTTTACCTCAGCTTCCAGAATTGCCCATGTGGGGAACCCAGATGAATCCTGGAATGCCCATGTTACAAGTTGATGTGGGTCTTCTTTGAAGAATGGTGGTTAGGATTCTAGCTGAGAGTCAGCTGGCTGACTTACCCTGTAAGCAGTCTTAAGTTCAAACTCCAGTGCCACAAAAAAGAAAGCCAACTCTGGGAGATGTCTGTAGCGTCTATATTTTATGTCTAAAAATAACACATCATGCATTTCCTGTGAGAATCAAGGTAAGATTTTATCTGTTATTTTTATAGAGAAACTTTTTTATGTTTAAACAACTTAACACTAAGACTTATTTTCTTAACATCTATTTCAAATACTAAGTATGAAATTCACAGCAATGGTTCTAAACAGTTAAAGTAAATTATGGAATAACCAATAAAAGAGTTAACAAAATAATTGTAGAGGTAACACTAGGTATCTAGCATTAAAAATAATTTGTTTTATAACAATTATTTATAATTTGTGTTATAATAAGCTTAAAATGTTTCACCAATTGCTTTCCATTTTTACAATTCTTTGATGTTTTTTTCAAAATGATATAAGATATATACTTACCTACTTGTATATAAATTACAGACAACCTAAGTTCAATTCCAGGTTCCACGTTGTGGAAGAAGAAAATTGACCCCTGAAAGTTATTCTCTGACCTCACACAAGCACTGTGGCATGCCTCTGCCGCATTGCTGTGGGATAATGTTTTTGTACCCTGTAAAGATCTGTCACTGGAAGTATAGGCAGGGCATATATAAACACAAAATAAAGAAAGAAAATGTAATAAAATAAAATTGTAAGAAGACTGGTTTGTTTAACTTGACCTTAATCAGCTTAAAATCGCCCCCATTTTTTTCTCCCTCTAACTTTTCTTATGCTTCCTAAGGTCCTGATGGAGTTCTGCTTTTAGGGGGCTACAATACTGAAAATTCAGATTTGGAGATGAAATCTAAGCAAGATCAGGAAACTTGCTGAGTGGTGGCAGTGCAGACACATTGAAATAGGTAGGTATTTGTTAATATATCATTGCTCAAAATCTTTATAACTTAATCTTGCTTTGATCTTTATTCACAATGAGGCAGTTTCCTTGCATGAAATTTCATAATTCTGTTGATATCTTTTATACCTCATTTAATTTAAATTTATATTTTCTTCATTTTAATTATTTTCTTTTTACATAATAATAGTAATCAAGTCTTTTATTATTTTTCCTTCATACAATTCCTTCTGATATTGCAGAATTTTAGGCTAATTTACTCATTGTTTCTGATTTTAGTAAAAGTCTTGGATAGATATGGCCAAAGATAGCTGTGTTTGTAATTTACTGACTATTACAGAGTCATAAGTTGATGTGACATTGCCTCTGATATTGGATGTTCATTTAATAAAATCCAAGAGTAGTAGGCTAAAATTAATAGAAACAAAAAACAAATCAGAAAATAAGCCCTAGTTTGATATGCTCTTTCAATAGAGTTAGTGAAAAATGTTTCTATTAGATGCTTATGAGATGATCTGAAGATTTTGCTTTTTCCTTACCAACGAGACAATTTTGAGTTAATACTCAATTTCACTATAGCTGTAGTAGGCTTGTGCAGAGGGCATTGGATCCAAGGTATTTCCTGAAGCCACACGTTAGCTGTGCAACATACCTACAGAATAAGTCAATATTATAAGTTATGTCACATCAACTTATGACTCTGTAATAGTCAGTCATAATGTGTATTTACAGAGGACTAATCACTGAAGCCAAAATGTGAGTTTCCATCCGCTGCAGTAGGAGAGAAAGGGCCAGCGCTGGACACGGTGCTGGGAGGACCACTGCTGTACCAAGGTGGCAGCGGTGGCGAATGAAGAGTACCGGGTGGGGAAAACGAGCTATCTGAGGCCGGGTTGTGAATAGAGTCAAACAGGGCTGCTGTAGAAAAACAGCAAGGGTTTGTGGAGCCCGATCAGACTCCTGAGGAGTCACTTGTGAAAACCAACCCTCTAGGAGGCCAGGATGTTGCTGAGGTCAGCCTGGTATGCCAGGAGGTCCCAGATACCACCCAGACATGCTATAACATCCTTGAGGAGTCCGCCAGCCTAGTCAGGAGGTCCCTGACATCAGCCTGCTGTTCCTAAAAAACCATGACACTACGACCAGCACGTCAGCCATGGCAGAAGGCCAGCCAACTGTCTCTGAAAGCTTATGAGGAAGTCGGCCAGCTTTGCCAAGACAACCTTGAGGAGAGTAACCAGCTGTGCCAAGAGGTCCCTGTGGAGCTGGGCAGGATGGCCCATGGAGTTCCTGTCAGCGTTGGTAGCATGGTCTAGGAAACAATTATGGAAATTGACAGGCCAACCCAGGAGATCCGTGAAGAGTTCGGCCCACCATGCCAGGAATTATCTGTGGAGGTTGGCATACTGGCTATGAGGTCCTTGCCATCATTGAATTGTCTCAAGACATTCCTGAGGCTGACAAGCAATCCCAAGAGCTCACTGAGGAGGCTGGTCTGCACGCTCAGGAGGTCTCTGAGGAGACTGATCAGGACTCCAGGGTGGTTCCTGAGGTGATTGATGAGCTGCCTATTGAGGATCTCCCCCAGGGTCCATCTAGTGATGAAAACACGGAAAGCCAGTCTCTGGCCCGTGACCAGCAACGTGTAATTAGTCGCTTTCCCACTGGTTTAGTCCTACACCAGCCATCTGAGCCAGTGGCCTTCATGTTGGCTGACACACTAGCCAGAGCAAGGCCTGGGCTCACGTCAGGGATGTCTCAGGAAGTAGGCCTTCTGGCATAAAACATATGCCTAAAAGGGAGCTAATTTATGTTCAGAGCAGCTATTAGCTCTTCACTAGCTGCAGGGTAGGAAATTGTAGATTGTTGAAGGAAATGCCACTTAACTGTTAATACTGTTGAAGGGACAGCAAATATACAATGGAAGGCAGAAGGCTTTGTACTTGTTGAAGGAAATATTCACCAACTTCTTAAGGTACCCTCAGACCATATGTGCATTCAAGGAAGCTCTTGTCTTCACTGTCACAGGCAGGCCCAGGGCAGCCACCTGAAATGTCTGCAGAATAGAGTTGCCTTCTCGCAAACATCTGTCATGTCCACTCATGGTTTAGGCTGGGCTTGTGGGTGTTTCCGTATAATTGCCAACTGCTCCCTCTGCCCTAGTCCTGCTACTCTAGACAGTGACTCTAGAGAAAAGTAGATATTATATTGCCATGCAACTTCAGCGTGACTACCTGCTCTGGGAGATTTGGATCAATCTATGAAGCTAGGCCTCCTTTTGTTGTGAGGCTATTGGGTTTAGAAGACTCTATAGTAGAGAGAATCAAGTTCTGTTTTAAGCAATTAGCAGAGATCATTGTTGTACAGACATGAGCAAAGATTTAATATATACATATAAATTATACACACACACACACACACACACATATATATGTATATACATGTATATTTCTGTAGTTTGCCAAGGACTGTCTGGCCAAAGATCAAACACTCCAGGGTCCCCAAAAGGTTTATCCTTATATCATGTGTCTTTAGGATGATATATGATTATGAAGCTTTTCCCAAAGATCTAGGGATGGGAGTGGATGTGGGTAATGCAATCATTGGAGTCAGGGGCTGGGACATAATGAGTGCTCAATAAATATGAGATAATGAGAAAACAAAAAACAAAAAAACAAAAAAGAATTTCTTTCCTCTAAGCACGGTATTTTTATATTGTTTCCTAATTTTCTTGTCTGGTCATCCTCATCAACTTTCATATCTGATACAGACCTGTTATTATAATTAGACTACCCAACACTGATTTTCATTTGGATGTAAACACACACATACTGATATTCCTTTGGTATCTCCTGAATTCTATCAAGCTCTTTACATAGTAGCAGTCCTAGCTTCTGAAAATATTTCACTCTCACCTCTAGTCTCTCTCCTAGTATTTAAAATTAGTAACCAGTTAGGAGCATTTGTGCAACTGCAGTCTGTATTCATACACTGAAAAACATTTTCCTCACATAAAGTGATCTCATTTGTTTCCAGTGAGAGCCCTGATCAGTGTCTTTTTGCACACAAGCAACT
The DNA here is from genome assembly GCF_000317375.1 of Microtus ochrogaster. Lineage (NCBI taxonomy): Eukaryota > Metazoa > Chordata > Mammalia > Rodentia > Cricetidae > Microtus > Microtus ochrogaster. The sequence continues at coordinate 22,291,710 of NC_022034.1, read as the reverse complement.
ATCCAGACTTTCTCAAGTTTGCCACACTTTAATTCTCAAACAGCTTCTTTAGTCATGTCTATGACTTTCATATGGTTTAACACACCTACTCCATATATACTCGAAAAACATATTTATGGTAAAAAAAAAAAGCCACTTAAAATGTCCGTTCTCTTGTTGCAGTTCTTCATTTCTTGAGAGTAATTCCTATTTACCCCTGTTTTGGTTATAGGACTTTACAGTCTATGCTTTTAACAACAGCAACATTGTGCACATATGAGTATTTTACTGGTGCCAGAGAATTGTCTGTATTCTATCAATCCTGTTATAAATAAACGCTGATTGGCCATGTAGGAAATATAGACAGGAAAACCAGACAGGAAGTAGAAATGAGGTAATGAGAACGGGAGAATTCTGGGAGGGAGGAAGTTGATTTCTCCCACTCCTGCCCAGATCACGGAAGCAGCAGGATGTGATCTACAACCACTGAAAAAAAGTACTGAGCCACATGGATAACAAGGATCAGAAAAATGGGTTAATCAAGATGTAAGAGTTATCCAGTGAGAGGCTAGAGATAATGGGCCAATCAGCTTATAATTTATGGAGACCTATGTATGATTTTCTTTGGGGCTAAACAGTTATGAGGTACCGGGCAGGACAGAAACCCCAACAACAATCAGGCACCCCTCCATGTTACATTTTACCACTGTGAATAAAGATCGTGTTACATTTAATCACCATTTTTTTCCATTGAATGCTGAATCAAGCAGATACTTAGCAACTGATCTAGGTATGAGCTGAGAGTGTGTCAGATCTAGTGTTTTCATTAACAGAAATACATATTGTTGCTGGGCGGTGGTGGCGCACCTCTTTAATCCTAGCACTCGGGAGGCAGAGGCAGGCGGATCTCTGTGAGTTCGAGGCCAGCCTGGTCTATAAGAGCTAGTTCCAAGACAGGAAACAAAAGCTATGGAGAAACCCTGTCTCGAATATCCAAAAAAAGAAAAAAGAAAAAAAATACATATTGTTACCACAGAAAATTTGTCCACATCAGTTTGAAGCAAGGATGTTGTTACAAGGTTGAAAATGAAGCAACCAAGGATTGAAGGCTCAGTTCACAGCTGGTACTATTGTAGGCAGGTCTGAAAGTTTTAGGACACAGTTCCTGTTTGAAAGATGTAAGTCACTAGAAGTATTTTCTTGCATTATTCATCACACCCTGGACCCTTCCTATTTTGTCTTGCTGCTTTGGGTTATTAAGAAGTTACCACCTTACTCCTTCCTGCCATGCACACCACAGTCCGGAAATCATGCAGCCAGTCAACAATAAGAACGTCTGAAACTATGAGTCAAAACAAGTTCTGCTTTCTTTTTAGTTGTCCATGGGAGGTTTTTGTCATGGGGAAGAAGTTTTAACTAATAGAAATATGAAGAATTTAAAATGATTAAAATACTTCTACCAGACAAGCCCCCAAAACAATATAAACTAAAAGCACAGCATGTTTGTAAAGTGTTTATTATTATTTATATAGTTGTTTGGGGCTTTAACACTTAGGTGAGTGATTGACAAACAGTTGCTTAATTTAAAATAAATGGAATAATAGATGGACTCAGCTGGGCTAGCAGTAAATGGGACCACAGAAGTAACTGAGTGTGTGTGGAGACAACACTGTTAAAGAAAGCAGAAAGAGTTATTGTCACAATTATCTTTTTTATCAGAAAGGAAGTTCCATACAGTCTCAAAAAAAAAAAAAAAACCAGAGGTCACTATAGACCATATATCACTATCCTAGAGGGAGGTCTTCCAACTGAAACAGCTACATGGTTTTGGGTCAATTTCAAAATCAAGAATGATTTTTTGGTTTTATGAAAAAGAGAAATGTGTGTCCCTTCTGGCAGAATGAAACTATGGGAGCATATCAGCCAGACCAAGCACACAAGGAAAGTGACAGTTGTAGCTGAGTCTTAGCTAAGTCAGATTAGTCATTATTCTGGGATTCTGGGGGTAAAAAAGCAGCAGCAAAACTATATTTTCTGTTTGTAAAAGGGAGTTTTTATGGCGCAGTAAATAATCTGCTCTAAAAGGCTCTTTAAAGATTTCATGTGCATGTTATTATCTTTGTTTGGAGCCAATGGTGTTTTCCTGGAAAATATTAGAGCAGAAAAAGATTTCACTTTAGTTTTCAGAAGAACTTTGAGGTTTTATAAAGGTAAATAACACTTTATCCAGTAAGAAAGTTTTTTTTCTTTGCTGCATTTATTCCAGTTTCAAAAAAAAAAAAAAACAAAACAAAACCCTGAATAGATACAAATAAAAAATGAATAGAAACTTTTTAAATTGGTTACATTTAAAACAAAGGTGTTGTTACCTTCTCTTTCAACCTTCAATACCCTACATTTAATTAGATCTCCAGATCTACTTTCTTCTATTGGTGTTCAATGTATTGCTCTGTAGCCTCTGAGGTTTGAAGGCAGAAAGACAGTACAGAACTTCTCCTGGGTCCTTTGCCTAGAGGACTGAATGATTAAGCTGATAACTTGTGGAAATATATTGATTTCATGATATCTTTCCGGGAAACTATTTTTCTTGTCTGAAACCATTTGTCAAGGCATTCTATTTAGAATTTCTTCTCCCAGCAGGGCGTGACATAGCTATCAACAACTTAAATGAAGGTATATCAATGAGAAAAAGGAATATTGTGCCTTTGTTTAATTAGAACTCTGAAATGTTAAGAGAAAATATACATACATACATAATTGGTGTGGTTTTACTTTTTGAAAGATTTTGAGACAAATACATTAAGGATTATTGTGCATGACCCATACTATACAGAAGTGCACATTATACTATAGTAAATTGGCCTTTCACAGATGAGGGGAAAAAAGACTCAAAAATGACACATAACATGGGTTATTCAAGTATACAGTGATTTAGTCAAGTGAAAATCTATTGTTCAAACTCAGTGACCAGATATCGTTGCAGATATTCTTGTGAGTCAGAATAGATGATTACTTTTCTTGAACAAATTTCCTATTAGAAGTGGAAAATATAAGAATTTTAAAAAAATTAGAAAGGTATTTTTCATATAGTGATAGATATTGGTAAATTAAATCTTTCCACTGTTAACATTTTAATTTATATCCTTTTATTCTTCTTTGATGACTATTCCTCAGTATGCACTGTTTCAAGAAATCAGCCCTTATGAGAGTTTCCTACAGTGTCAAAGATAATGCAGCCCTCTATGTGTTTTGCAAATTCTATGCTACTCCAAGCTTATTTTTAGTTATCTTCATTTATGAAAAATAAAATGTACAAAGTACTTAATTTCTCAGGTTTCTATTTCTATGACTATGAGTGTCTAATGACACAATTCTCTAAACTAAACAAGGGAGAAAATGCTGATGGAAGGTTAGCAATCTGTTTTTTGTTTCTTTATTCTGTTAAATGTGGTAGGAAGTCTGCTTTTACAGGGCTCTGATGGGAATTCCCCAAACAATCCCAGTGTTACCAAAAGTTACACTCCACAAACAGACAGCAAGGCCCTCTTACTCAAGACAACTCTATTAGAATTCATTGAACATGGTGAAGTCAAAGTGGTGCTTACATATATCCTTCACCCATGCCTTCTAAAGGTATTTCATACTCTTGAAAGACCCTCAGAGAGTGTCTTTCAGTCTGGGGAGACCCTTCCCAAGGAACAGTGAGGCCAGCGGATGCAAATAGCAAGAGGTTTATTCAGATACACAGGTACCTGGGGCGTCCAAGTCTCTCGGAGGACTGGCGCGCTGTCAGGCTGGGGTAGCGGGTTTTTATAGGGTAAAGGGAGCAGAAGCGCGGTTACAGAAGCGAGATGCATAGTTACAGGGTTTTCATTGGTCAGTTTGAATATGGCCGAGTTCAAGTCGGGACAAGGTCCCTGGTTCCTGAGAATTTAGATATAGGCTGCCTTGGCTCTTGTCTAGGGCAGACAGGGTGTCTTCTCGGTATTCACCGTTCCTCCCCCGGCCCAGCCACAGGTGTTTCTATCTCATTTTGGCAGCTTCTAAACTGCCCTTTGTTAAAACCCTGAATATTCAATACAAGCCTTGCAAAATGGTGTTACCGGTGCTAAGTTGTTTAACAAGCTGGGCGGGGGGCTTTCACTCTTCATGCCACAAAATGAAAAAAAATTAACCCTTAGGTTGGCCTTATCCTTCTGTCTAAAGTGGTGTGCTGTCTGGAGTTTATGCTAGAGCTTTGATAGCACAAGGCTTTTTGGAGTAACCATCCAGTATCTGATTTGGCTTAAGATATACTCCAGGAGAAGGAACCCATACTGAACATTGCTTAGAAGACCAAGAACCAGAGACTAGATAGCCCAGAGTCTTAGGGTAAAACCAAACACTACTATTCTAAAAAAATTAAAAGTATCAATAAATTTACTGACTCCTAATGACATTCTGCTATACTCATAGATCAAGGTTTTACTCAACCTTCATCAGAGAAGCTTTGGAAACAAATATAGAGACCTACAGCCAGAAATTATATAGAGAATGAGAGATCTTGGAACACTCAGTCCTAACTGGGATGTATCTACCAAATCCTTATCCCCGCAGCTCAAGAAATCTCACAGAAGAGGAAGAAAATGAGTAGGAACTATAGTGAATGGAGGACATGAAGAAACAACATTTTCTGATCAACATGGTCAGTGCACATATACACTCATAGAGAATGAGGCAGAACACACAGAACATTTAATGGTCTGCAGCAGGTCCTCTCTGTATATATTATACTTCCAAATGTGTGGGTTAGTTTTTGGGATTCCTGAGGATGTGAATGAATGGGTCTCCAGTTATTGTGTGTTCTCTTTGGGTTTTTCTTTAGTTTGTCTTGTCCAACTCCAATGCTGCAGTTTTTTTTTAAAAAATCTTATGTTTTATTTTGTTATATTTTGTTATTATACCTTAGAAGCTTGTTTGTTTTATAATGAGAGACAGAAAGAGATTAGATTCTGATGGAATGACAGGCAGGGAGAACTAGAAAGAGTAGAGGGAGGGAAAAGTGTACTTAGGATATATTTTCAATAAAATGGGTGAAAAAGAAAAGCCATATTTGTTTAATATGTCCTTGTTTTTAGTCCAACTCAATATTAACTAGTGTGGAAATTATAATTTCATCATCTAAATCAATTTATAATGGATTCAAATGAAGATAAATCTTAAAAACTTAACATGTTTAGTCCAGAAAATTTAGTCCAAATATTCTTTCTCAGCTTTGTTTCCTGTTTTCACCAATCAATGTCTCATTGATATCAGTTCTACTAAATTGTGAGATAGGCTTGGAAATCACAAAACAAATTATTTAGCATTGAGTGCTTGAAGCCAGCAGTAAGGTTATTGAGCACAATATTTGCTCTGATATGCAATATAATTGCTTACGTGGGATATGAATTTTGCTTGCTGATTATAGTACCACAAATAATCTGCAGATTGCAGTGAGTTATAGGAGTCTTAGAGTTCAACTTATGAAATCAAAACTATTACCTAGGAAATGTGCCTTTCCCCAGATGTTGATTCTGTTTCCTCATCAAAGGTATACCGATGGAGCCCAAACAAGTGCAGAATACCAGGAGGGGAATATGTGAGACCTTCAGAATATCCTTGGCATTTATTTCATTCACCCAAGTTTTGATAACTATGAAGCATATTCTACTCTTTGTTTCTGTGGAGAACTATAGGAAGGCATAACTATGTTCCAAAGAAAAAAGTTCACTCCATATTTTAGGAATTTTTAGAACATCTATTATTTGACAAATGATAAATATATATCACTAAACTTTGATCAACTAAATATATGAAATTCAAAAATTATATCGTTACTTACCCAGACAAGAAAAACAAATGATACACATTCTTCCTCATATGAATACTATTTGGTTCTGTGGAGGCTCCTTCAACTAATAGACATTAAAATACCAGTCCACTTGGAGGTAGTCTCCCATAGTATAAGCTGAGGTAAAGCATGTGCACACTTTTTTATTTCCCGCTGCTGGATTCAGTTCCTATTCCCCATTCTTGTGAGGATGATAATCTGTGAGTCTTCCCCTAAATAAATAATCCTTTATTCTATACAACTCTGAGCTAGTGTGGATTTCTTTTTAGCATCAATCTACATCTGGTGCCCAACTTGTTGCTCAACCAACCCCACTCCTCATGGCAGTCCTGGTTTGCCAGTCACATGGTACATGGTATGGGACAGAAAGAAGATAGATTTTATGTATTGATGACAGATGATAAAAAGATATCCCACACTTGCTCAGAATTGAGTATAATAATGGGTTAACTATTTAAACTCACAGATCACAGTCCTCTTCTCTAATAGGGAATAACAACCGAATCATGCAACCAGAAGAGAGAGTGACCATCATCATTTATAATGTAAGAGGCCAAGCCCAAGTGGGTGGGTAACTTAAAGGCTACTGGTGGTAGGAATTCCTACAGCAGATAATATTTTACTTTTCTCCATGCCCATTTTGTCTATATTACATCTTTCATTGAATATACATTTATATAAATAATATTTAGGTTTTCCACATTGAACAGTAGATTTTTCTGCAGCAATCTTTGTAGTTTCCATGAAGAAGATAGGGCCCCACCACAATGACTTCACCTGGTCAATATGATGTCAAGATACTGATAGTTCTACTATGAGACTATTTTTTGGATACCAGCTACCGAAATGGTACACCTTCTTACAAAATTCTGTCCAGAACTCTAAATAAGAACTTCAGAAAAAACCTACTGACTACTCAGAGACTTTTTTGTTTGAGTTTATACAAAACAGCAATCCTGAAACTTAACCATCATTTTACTTTTACAGGATTCCATAAAACGAACATCTCTACCATCTTCCAGTACAGCTGGAAGCAATACTAGAAGACTATGTCTCCTCTCCCAACAAAGTTTGTCCTCAGAGTTGGAGACACCATTTAGGGGTTGATTATTACTCATATAGGGTTAGGGATTGGGGTGGAATTTATGAAGGCCCAGAGAACTCCTTGAAAAAAAGAGGAAAAATTAAAAGGATAATAAGTAGATTAGTGTAAACTTACATGCACTTATAGTAATAGTGAGTAATAGAGTGAATACTTGTGAATTATTATTTATGGACAATTCACATTAGTATAGGTTTTTATATATTGATACAAGTTCAAATTTTATTTGTTATATTGAACATGCTCCTATTTCTGTTTATAATATTTATATACCTATGCAAAGTTATTTTGTAAGATTGTATGCATGCATGTTTATACTTCTGTTTAAGTTATTTTGTGTATTGATACAATTTTAGGTTACACTTATCATATTGCACTACACATTTCTACCGCTGATCAAGATACTTATACACTGTTTTCATTTTGAGGTCATTGTCTTCCTATACTGCACAGTTGTTTAAAGGTTGTTTAATATTCTGAAATGAAGTCTTAATCTTTGAGTTATATATATATATAATTAAGTATTATAGGTCAATAGTCATTCATGTTTATTAAACTTTTAGACTGGTTAGGTTCCCTAGATACATAGAGATTGTATTCTGTATAGATAGGTAATCTTCACTCACTTCAAAGATCTATAAAATATGGCATCTAAATAACTTAGGATTCTATTGACCTGAGACATGATTTCTCCTGACAGCACCAATCTATTTCTGAGAGGGTGTTGAGCACCAAGGACTCTTTACTTGAAGTATGTTTTGTTTTTGACAAAATTGGCTTTTAGGCAAGGAACTGTCCAAACCACAACCGCAGACAAAATGTGTGGTGTCCGGATTGGACAAGCAGGATACCTGAAAACAGAATGCCAAAACTTGCCAAAATAGGATAAGATGGTTGAGAAAATTTTCCTGCCTCTAAAAATGTTCTTTAAGTTACTCTAGGCCTTAGCCAAAGTTAGTTGCTTCAAAATTCCAAATGAGACTTTGGGTGATTGCTCAGGTAGCCAAATGTCTCTGTCATCTACTGCACATTTTGGAAACTGCTTGATTTTACTTCCTGCATACTAAAGTAATATTATCTCCCTTCTCAGGCCTTCAATGGGATTGAAAATTAGATTGTCATAGTTACTTTCCTCTTATGATTAGCCAAGCCTTTTCCAATAAAAGACTTAGACTCCTTAGGATAGAATGTTCATTAAAACATTTCATATAGTGTATATAGTTTTGTATTGGGTTTGGAATTTTCTTATTTAACCAAAATGGGGAGGTGCTGTGGGAACTCCTTCAACCTTTAAGCCTTTAAGATACTGGCCCATTTGTGCATGGTCCCTTATATATAATTGCCGAGGTAAAGAGCATGCTTGTTCTCTTGCTTATGGCTGCTAGATTTGGTTCCTATTCCACATTTGTGCAGAGGACTATGATATAGGACTGTGATCTATGATTCTACCCCTAAATAAATAACCCTTTATTATATGCAATTCTGAGCTGGTGTGGGATTTCTTTTTAGAATCCATGTACAATTTAGGAATCTTTAATTTTGTGCATTTTACTCAGGGGTCTTCAGCATTCAGCAAATTAGAAAGAAGTCATTGAGAGCAGGATGCTGTAACTGGATACTGCTCATTCATTTCCAGATTGCCCACACCCAAATAATCACATAGAAACCATTTTAATTACAATACTGTTTGGCTTATTTGTTCGGGCTTCTTATTAACTAACTCTTAAATCTTAAATCAACCCATTTCTATTAATCTATGTATCACCATGAGACTGTGGACTACCAGTAAGGTTCCAGCAGCATCTTTTTCCTTCAGCTGCTACATTGCATCTCTGACTCCACCTACTCTCTCTTTACATCTCTGTTCAGATTTCCTGCCTTGCTCTACAAACTCATTGGGCAAAGTAGCTTTCTTCATTAACCAATAAAAGCTACACATATACGGAAGGACATCTCACATCAGGATGCCTTACAAACAGAGAGACAGTAGAACAGAGGGCATATGAGAGTAAAAATGACAGATGCTAGTGAACAGTATCTACATGGCTGCACAAGGAGCTGAGAGTAAATGATAGATGAGTCACTATCTTTCAGTAGGATACTCATACTATCCCATGCAAGGCTCTGGAAACTTTACAAAAGAGGAATAGTTAGAATGCAGAAAGTAAAAGACAAGGAAAAGAGCTACAAAATGCCACATTCTGTAGGCAAGACATAACCATTGCAATAAAGAAAAGACAGCTGGTCTGTCACGACTAGTCTACACAAAAATGGGCCCCTCAATATTTCAGGCATAAATGAAAGAGAAATTTTGGGGTTCCTACTTCTTTCTGCTGAACTATTTGCTACTAATATATATTCAGGGACAAGGGGAGTCCTTGCCTTCAGTTTTATAAAAGCAGCTGACCTTTCAAGGCTCCAGTTGATAGTTCCAGTTCAGCCATCACATATACTTCCCATGTTAAACTAAGTGGAGCACACACACACACACACACAAACACACACACACAAACACACACACACAGCAAGAGAGAGAGAGAGAGAGAGAGAGAGAGAGAGAGAGAGAGAGAGAGAATACAAAAGTCATGAATCTGGAAACGTTTATTTATCGAGGAGAGTTCATATAAAAGGGAGGCAAGAAAGAATGAGGACAGTTATCACGTTTCACTATTGTTGGATATTAAATTGTCAAGGAACAAATTTAATCCATGAAATATGTTAAAGGGGATTAGAGTGCAAATGAATCAAACTGATCAAGTTCCTTCTGTAATCTGGTCAATGTAGAGAGTAATTCAGAATGTGGTTAAGTAAATGCTTTCTTCAGTAGCTTGGTGGATTGGAAATACAGGTCTTTGACTTTTATGACTTGAGGAAACATAGTCTGTTTCAGAGGAGGAAGAATTCCTACCCTTACTTTTTCCTAAACAAAGTTTCTCCCACTTTCTCACTTTTATTTATCTCTTCTTTGTTACTTTTTTCTCATTTCCATATCACAATTTATTTTTATTCTATATATTTAGGATATTTTCATCCTGTCTCATTTTCACGTGCCGTCCTTTCTTCCTTCATAATGTAAATACAATAAGATTTGAATTAATGACATTTTATATAATTTCTGTAGTTTTTTTAGCAGCCATTGAAAAATTTGAAAGTGACAACTTTTCAGAAGTGGGAAATACACTATAGGGTTTTGATTCTTCCATGCAAAATTATGAATTACATTATTTCCTGAGAATTATCTTGCAAGACAAATGTGAACAGTACAATAAGTGTATAACTGAAAAGGAGTGATTAGATCACTGATGTTTTCAGAAAGACACAGGATAGCATTTCTACACTATATAAGATGCTCCCCTGTTTGACAAAGGATAACTTGAAATTCATTTCTTTCATCATTTCCATCTTTCCTCCTAAACTAGAAGATAGGAGGGTCATGGTTCATTTAACATTTTCCTTGCTATTATAGTCATTTAAAAACAAATCAAAAGTAAGGCTAGAAAAGCTGACTGAGCCCTTTAAACATGCTTTGTATTTATTAAATAGAATCACAAATACCTAGACACACTGCCTGAGCTTTTGAAACACAGTTTGGCCAAATGTGTGGAAATATATTGAAAAAGAATGAATGAGGATAATTTCTAATGATAGATTGATGGCTTGGCATTAGGCCATGATATTATTAGATGAGGATAACTCTTGTTACAGAGTAAAATCAAACCAAAATTAATAAGGCTATGCTTGCAAAGATGCCTTGGAGGTAAGGGACTACTAGGGAAATAGCTGAACATTTCCATGGCATTTTGTGGGAAACAATCACTAACCTCCAAACAGACTCCACTTCCTCCCTTTGAGATTTTGAAGACTATATTGGCGTTTAATGCAAGCTTCAAAAGCATATCTAGGTTATAAAAATTAAAATTATTTTCATTATTATGATGCTATAAAAGGATTTAATAGTATATTAGAAAAGGACTATTTTTTAAGATTTGCATTTTTATTTTACTTTATGTATATACAGCATTTGCAAGCCTGATACGAATTGAGGCCAGAAGTTGGTGTCTGCTTCTCTAGAACTGGAGTTACCATCACTTGTAAGCTTCCATGTTGGTGCTAGGAACCCTAGTTCTCTACAAGGGCAGCCAGTACTATTAACCAAACTGCTGATTCATCTCTCCAGTCTCATCATGTTTTTTTTTCTCTTTAATCAATGTTAAATAAAATTGAAATTCTTGGAGTGGGACTTCAAAGATTAATAAATAAAAATTTTAGCAGATGGAATTTGTAGCATGAAGATTAGGATTTTTTTATTCTCAGAATTGTGCAAATGATTATATTACAATGGATAACCCAGGTTGAATTTCTCATTATGACTGTGTCAATTAATGATACTCAGTTTTATTTCTCCACTGCGTCTACTAAATTTTACAATTTCAAATTCACAGCAATGGTGGAAGTAAGATAGCTCTCTGGTCTCAGTGCCTATCAGAATTTAATGAGATGTACATCTTTCCTAAATTTCTTCAACTACTAAATTTCCAAAGAGATAGTGTTTTCTATTTCCATCCATTTGTATGCAAAATTCAAGAAGTCCTTGTTTTTTAGTGCTGAGTAATACTCTAATATGTATATATTCCACACTTTCTTCATCCATTCTTCCATTGAAGGGCATCTAGGTTGTTTCCAGGTTCTGGCTATTACAA
>NC_022034.1:22265073-22278884 GCF_000317375.1 Microtus ochrogaster | reverse complement strand
AAAATGGAAAAAAATAAATTTCCAAAGAGAAAAGTAAATTCTTTAAAAGTTAAAACCTAAGTACAAGACCCCAAAATTGAGCACATTAAGAAAAAAATCTAAGTCAGAAGATTTAACCTTTAAAATTAATACTTGGTTTTTAATCTAGTATAGTTAGGCAAGAGTTCTGATGATTTTTACCTCTTTTTTTTAAATGACCTGTTTGAAAATTTGTTTTCCAAGAAAACATAATGATGAAAGAATGCCCATGAAGAACAACTGATGATGTACACACAAAGATTATAAAAAGGAGAAGATTAGAAAACTATGCTGTCATACATATATGAGAGATACTGCTATCTAGTGAGGGAAAACCTACCACCTGTGACAAATTTCCTTTAATATGGCCACGAATAGCCCAGTGGATGCAATGTATTTTCATCTTCAAATCAGATGAACAAAATACAACTCAGAAAAAATATTTATGTATAATAGTTTGCAAAGAATTAATAAATCATTATTTATTTATAGTTCAACCTTTTATATATTAAGTGCCATTTTCATCAACTTTACAGATTTATAAATATTTTCAGTTCTAACAGAGAGATAGTTTCCCCTCTGGTTGAACCTTTATATCAGATTACTATGTGGTGATTGAATAGTCTGTATTTTGGACATCTGATAAATTCTCTTTTGTAAATGTATGCCAAGGTGACCCAGAAATGAATTTCTTCATTGAGTAGGAAGTTTAGCGATCATTGTCTTCATGAACTAACATGGCTTCTTTTTAATCTAATATATAACATCACTTTTTTCTAGAAAATTGACTTTCACAACATCAGGGCATTGAAAATACTTGGTTATTCTTGCAAATAACTATCATTTTTAGCTTAGCTTGAGACTAAGAGATTCTCAAGCTTCCCCATCTGTAGTAATAGGAGCCGTGGGCTGTGTCCCACCACCCAGTTAGCTTTACCCTAGATAATTACACGGACACTGTATTCTTTTAATCACTGCTTGCCCATTCTCTTCTAGGCTAACTCTCGCACCTGGACTAGCCCATTTCTAATCATCTGTGTGTAGCACCCCAAGGTGCGCTTACCGGGAAGATTCTAGCCTACGTCCATCCTGGGTCGGAGCTTCATCGCGTGTGCCTCAGAGAGCAGAGCTCTCACCTCTGCCCGCAAGAGTGGAGCATCTTGTCTCTCTGAGGCGTCTGCCCCCGAGAGGAGAGCTGTCGAGTCTCTGAGCTCACTTCCTCTTCCTCCCAGAGTTCTGTTCTGTTTACTCCTCCCATCTATGTTTTAACCTATCAGGGCAAGCAGCTTCTTTATTTAATTAACCAATGACCTTTCTCCATCACCCATCCTTATTCTCATATATTTAAGTCTTTATATCTTACAATGATTTTTATGAAATTGTCATAACATTTTGTTATGTTATACCTATATAACAATTTGAAGTCTGACTTCTCCACTCTGTAATTTTTTTATTCCTGAACCTGTATACCTATTTACTTAATTTTTGTTTTTTATTTTGTTTCTACTTTGTAATTTTGTAGCACAGAAGTCTTCTGCATAAATTGTTCAATTTACATACAAGTACTTCTTTTATAAGTGATTATAAATCACTCAAAAATTAGAATATTATAATCTATTTCTCTATTGCTCAGCAATTAAGAGCACTGACTGCTCTTCCAAAGGTCCTGAATTCAATTCCGAGCAATCATATGGTGGATCACAACCATCTTTAATGAGATCTTTGTTGTCTTTAGGAAGAAACCTGGTCAATTGTCCTCATCAACTTAGACTATGAAACCTAATATGAACAAGTTCAACATAACCGCCGTATACAGGCTGCCCATGCATACTTCAGCATTGCCAGGGCATAAATTTCATTTTTCATTCATTTTTCTTTATGATAAATTTTATAATAAAAAATTTAACTAATTTTAAATATTAGGGGTTTTTTTTGTTTTGTTTTTTTGGTTTTTTTGTTTTTTGTTTTTCGAGACAGGGTTTCTCTGTAGCTTTTATGACTGTCCCGGAACTAGCTTTTGTAGACCAGGCTGGCCTCGAACTCCCGATATTAGTTTTATTGAAATACACATTTAAATTAAAATTGGCCTATATTAAATATTTATAGCACCATGATTGATGTATAACTATAATATGATTTTATTCACATCACCAAGCTATTTAACATATCCATTACTTTATTTGTTTTGTATATGGTGAAAAAAACTTAAGACACTGTATAAAATACAGTGCTATTTATTAGTCTGTAGTAGCATAGATCACCAGAATTCAGTCATTCTTTTTAACTGAGTATTGTATTTTTTGAATTACTCTCTAATTTTTGTAGATTTTATGGTTTCTGTCCTTCTATTTCCACCAGTTCCTCCCCCCATCACCTTCCGTTTGGATCCATCCTTTTCTCTCTCTCATTAGAAAAAAAATGGGCATTTAAGAAGTAATAATAAAATAAAATGGTATAATAATATAAGATAAAGCCAAACACATCATAATAGAACAAAACAAAGAAACAGAAGATAATAAAGCCCAATAAAAAACACGGGGTTTTTAAATTTAACCATTTCTTCTATTTTGTCTTCAGTGCCTGAGATTCTCTTTTCCATCTCCTACATTCTGTGGGTGAGTCCTGCCACTAAAGTTCCCTTTTATGACCAAAATTTTTAATTTCCTGATTTACCTTAGTTTTGGTTTTCTTGATTCTATTTTTCTTTGAGACAGAGTTTATCTATTCATTGGAGCCTATCCTAAAACTAGCTTTTGTATACCAGGCTGGCTTCAAACTCAGAGATCCACCTACCTCTGCCTCCTGAGTGCTGGGAATAATCGTATGTATCACCACTGCCCAGCTGGGTTTTCGTAGTTCTATTTCTACTTTTAGGTGACTTTCAGGTCTTAAAATGATGTATTCATTTCCTTTTACTGCTTGTTTGTATTCTCAATTATTTAAGGGACATATCTATTTCTTATTTAATAACTTTTATCATATTTTAATGTCCATTTTGTTATTAATGTCCTTGTCTTGTGGTTCAGCTATGATGCATTTCTCAGTGTCCACTGCAATAGAATGGTTGAGATCTAGTTGAGATAGATTGTCAGGACTGGAGTCTAGGCTCTGCATTTGGGTTATTGTGAGAATAGGTGTTGATGTCTATTCTTTTGAGTGTGTGTTTTGCTCCTTGTTTTTGTTGCCTTCTTTTGTTCTTAAGAGGTTATGGTGGATGTATGTTACCTGGTAGGGTGTTCTGTGCCATTTGGGGACACTCCCAGGTGTGGGAGTTCTGGGTAGAATGTGCTTTAAAGTATTGAGATAATCCACTTAAAAATTAGGATGGACTTGAAGATTGGTGGTCCAGAGGAGAGAAGAAAACTAGGTGTTCCATAAGGATCTACTTAGTCTTCTGAGTATGAGGACAGAGTAGAGAGAAGCTCCAACTGGTCTTCTGCTACAGAGCTGGGAATGAGACTGTGGTCTTCCATTTGAAGATAGGTATATAGAATGATTATTCAAAGCTTGCCTATGAAGCAAGCTTCACTGACCTATTTGCTTTTTGAGCATGAAGCAGGATTTGCTGGTGGAGTTTCAGGGAATACTGGGGACTGGAACAACCGGAGGAGTCGGGAAGAAGGATGGAGGAGTAGGTCTATGTGATCTTGTTGAGATGGAGGCAGAGAGGTGGATGAGACCTCAGGAGATCAGTTAGAGATTGGAGAATATGGCTGGCAGATGGGATTTGGAGGAGAGAAGGGAAAGTTGAAGGTCTGTTTTTTTTGTTTGTTTGTTTGTTTGTTTTCTGGTTTTTCGAGACAGGGTTTCTCTGTAGCTTTGGAGCCTGTCCTGGAACTCCCTTTGTAGACCAGGCTGGCCTCGAACTCACAGAGATTTCTGTCTCTGCCTCCCGAGTGCTGGGATTAAAGGCGTGCGCCATCACCGCCTGGCTTGTTTTTTTAATCCTTATGCCTTTTATTCCTTTGTTTTTCTTTTCCTTTAGTACCCTGTCTAGAACTTCCAATACTAAAGTAAAAGAAAGTAAATATGGTGGATATATTTGCCTTATTCCTAATCTTACTAAGTATCTCATTCTTCCGCACTTGACTTAAGATATTTATTGGTTTTTTTCATAAGTTTGGAAAGTTTCCTTCTGGTCATATTTTCAGTATGCTTATATATGCTTATATGTTAAATATTTACAATTTGCTACTCTTTATCAATTACTACAATAATGTGTTTTTTCTTTAGGTTATTAAAAAAAGAAGCAGTTTCATTTTCATATAGAGTCAACCCATGGAACAAACCATAGTGAATGAGATGAGGGCATGACCCTTCCATGGTATGGTTGAGGTTTCTATTGTATATAAGGGAGGGTACATTCAGAGGCATCTAGAAGAGTCCGGAGCAGGGAGAGAGAGAGACACAGACAGAGACAGAGAGTAATAGACTAAACATAAGTAGCAGACTGAACTTGGTCATGAGTGTAGGAGAGGAGATCAAGAGAAAAAGCAAAGACAAGCAGAACAAGAGGGAAAATAAGATTCATGGTCAAAATTGCAGGGTTATATAGGAATGAGAAACTGGGGAAAGGGAAGCCCATGGGATAGAGAAGTTTATGGTAGGAGGTGGGGTGAGAAGAGATGAGGAATCAAGACACCAGCACTAGACCCTGATATAGGTACTTTCCAAGAAAACCTAAAGGTCTTCATGTACTTTGCTATGTTAATAGGACGACTGTCAGCCATTTGTTTTGAGCTTCTTTTGGATCCAACAGTCAAGCTAGATATTGATGATAAGAAGCAACATAAACACTTCTGCAATTGTTTCTTAGATGAAATTTGGGTGCTCTTGTTAGGGCCCAGTAAGGAGAGAATGCTGGTTAAGGCTGGAGAGGGAGGGAGGAATGCAGACTGGGAGACATAAAATTCAGACCACTTTGGAGCAGTCCTAGAAGTTCTGGTTCAAAGAAGGGGCTTAGGTTGGTTGGAAATTTGCCAGAAGCATATAGTATTTATCAGCTTTAATCAAGTCTAGAGCTCTCTTGTTCCAATTTGGAGCAGTCTTTACTTGATTAAAAGTCTTCAGTTAATTGGAAATAGGAACATCAGATAAAGTTAAAGGGTTTAAGGGAAAATCTTTATCTTGGGTATACATTTGAAACTTCTGAGGCCATGGTCCTGGTATTTGGGGGAGAGAGAGAGAGAGAGCAAGAGAAATCCTACCCAGAGCAATAGGTAGTAGGTGGTGAAGCTTAGGTTATTGAGTGACTAATTGACAGGAGTTATGTATCTGGAATCCTTTTGACCTGGGACAAGTGGATCTATGTAATGACTCTCTAAAGCTTGCATGAAGTGTTCATAAGAAATGATAAAAGTTTCATATGTATTAGCATTACCACCATCTGTAATCTGTACTGAAATCCACATTATAATAAAAGCACTAGTCTTGCCTTTGTGTCATAGCAAGCTAAGCTTTTAGGTTAATATCATATACACTCTTTCCTTTGTTCAGAGGCACGGGGATAGATACATACATAGTTTGGACAGAGATGATTCCATTGCAGTGAAAAGCACCTAAAGTCTATAATTAGAAACAACTGAAGAAAAATTTAAAAATTTGAGCTTGTGGCTATGATAATAGTAGTCAGTGTTTTATCAGGCCTAGATTAATAGCTTATTAAAACTCCATTGATTAATGTTAAAACTCTGAACTTTTGAAGTCTTAGTATTACAAGAGCATAACAAGAAGAAAAGAAACCTAAGATATTTCTCATTTTTCACATATCTTAAATCACTTCTTTAGACCTCTACAACTTGCATTTATACACCTTAAATGACTTTCTTAGAACTTCACAGCATACATAAACTTCAAGCTTTTTCTTCTCATCCAATTATTTACCATGAGACACAGGTGGTTGATTACTGAGAACAGCCGTTGCAAAGCAATTTCCTTTAAATAAAGCAATAATAAAATGTTACATTAAAACCTGTTCTGTGAGTTTATCTTTCAGTGTGAATCCTGTCACTAAGGTAAATTTTGTCTATGTCTGCCTTTCCCAGAAGGAAACCTAACAGCTCTAAAATATAAATAATAAACAAAAATAAATAATTCAAGACCTTATTTTTACTTGTAAAATGAACTGACTTAGCAGCTATAGCCAAGGGGATGGAGTTGGGTGCCTGCAAGGTAAATTTTGTCTCTATCTGCCTTTCGCAGAAGGAGATCTAGCAGCTCTAAAATATAAATAATAAACAAAAATAAATAATTCAAGACCTTATTTTTACTTGTAAAATGAACTGACTAAGCAGCTATAGCCAAGGGGATGGAGTTGGGTGCCTGCAAGGTAAATTGTGTCTCTATCTGCCTTTCCCAGAAGGAGATCTAGCAGCTCTAGTTAGGAAGATAGATAGATAGACAGACAGACAGACAGATAGACAGAGAGACCAAGGTCTTACTCCTTGCATGTGAAATGAACTGACCAAGCAGCTGTAATCAAGGGGCCAAAGTTGGGTGCATGCTACTGATAAACTGATTAACCGATAAAACAATCCTTGACACCAATATCATCAAGGATCCAAGGATAAATTAGAGCATGAAGTATACCACAAATGGGTTCTGTATCAATTACAATGTCAGAGACTCACTCTCCACCTGGACAGTTATCTTTGGCTCCCTGTGAAATCTTGATGGTTTTTTGGGGGCAGAGTTTGTCAGTCTTTGGCTATCACAAAAACAGTAGTAGCCTTTGTATGCTAGACCTAGAATGTCTAATCGATTTTCCTGTGGAAGGGAACTTGGGAAAAGTGACATATTTGGGTGTGGTAGAGTAGAGTAGTTAATCCAAAAATGTCCACAGTTTGGACAGGACTTAGTGCTGGATGAGGAATGCCCAGTGGTTAGCATCATCACAGTCTCAATGGAATATCTAAGCCACACCATCTTTTTTGGATACCTTAGGGTTACTTCTAGGAGTTGGCACTCCTGTCTGTCATGAGAAGATTTTTTTCTCTCTTTGAGCATTTACAGTGTCATAGTCATCAGATCTGTGAGGAGTTTAAGGACCATTTTCTATTAAACATACCTGATTTTAAGCAAAGTTTATTTATTTTTAGTTACTTGCTTCAAGTTTCACCTTAAAAACATAATAAGACTAAATAAAACTTTTCCCTGTGAAATGAATTACACTTGTTCTTAGTGTATAGTTCTGAGTATATTAAATAATTTGATCATTTATAAATTGATGCAGGATTAATTTCCATGTCTTAATTAGTTTTGACAGTTTGCAACAAATTAGTAATTTATAAAGCATTAGCATTTTTACAATTTTATTTTTATTATGTGTGGACCTTAAAATTTTGAGTTTCAGATTTAATTGAAGATACTTTAGCATGAAAATAAAACTTCAAGCATAGATGCAGTACAAAGACAAAGAGGCTAGACATATATCTTCAGGTCAGTTTCTGTTTTCCTGATCAGACATTAGGAGTTTGTAGAATAGACCTTAGGAATTTATAAACAATATTCATCAAACATACTCTATTTATCAAACATAATGTCCCTTATTTAAAATCTTAAAGAGGTCTGGTGTTTAGCAGTTAGCAAAGACGTAAGTGATTAGACATACAACTCCAAGTCGTTTTCTGTTAGCCTGAGTATGCCTTTATAACTTTAGGAATTTATCATCATATAAAAATCTATCCTAATTGAAAATATTTTGGGTACTTGTTGTTTTCCCCTTAGTCTAAACTGGAGATGCAAGAATAAGTGAAGGGTTCAGTAGGACTAAGAAGCTTTACTAGTACTAGTTTTGTTAGAATATAATATGTGCTCGTCTTAACCAAGATGATGGCAAAATTAAATACAATGTACTCTTTTTAACTTTAGTAAATATAGCCTCTTGGTTACTTCTAGCCTAATAAAGTCATCAGTCAAGATGGAGGCAAGCCAAATTTTTGTTATTTAAAAACATCCATTTTCCTAAAAAAAAAAAGTCGAATCCAAGTTACCTTTACAATAGAAGATGTATTATTTTCCAAATAAGAGTTGAATCATCACATATATAATATGCTACAATGAATTAATATCATTGTATAAATTGTAAATATTAATCTTTGTTAAAAGTTCAAAATAGCCTTTTGTTTCAGATTTTGCAGAATTTTAATCATACCCAATAAACATAAATAACTTACACAGTAGTCTTAAAAGACTTCTTGAGAGTAGACAGCAAATAAATTGTAGAAGTAAAAAATTTTCGTGGAAAGTAGAAAAACCTTAGAGATAAGAGACTTTTGGATTTATTTGTTTGTGTGGTAGTATAACTTGGTAGCGTATGTGATAATTTGAAAATTAAAAGTGCCATCTTTGTCCATTGACTGAACTGAACTGAGATCAAGCCATTTGCAAAAAGACATTGAGGTTGCAGTGAAATCTCTGAGTCCAAGGAAAGGAGAAAGGTTCATAAAATGGAGTCCACAGGAAGGATGGAGATTCTAATAGACTCCAAGATTGAGTTAAGAGATGAAGGGGACTGGGGGAAGGGAGACATCCTTAGTTTCTCCCAGAAGCAAAGAGAGTGAAGTAAGGTAAGGGTTGTAGTGACAAGAATTTCACTCTGGGGCATTCTCAGGTGGACTGAGAGATTGACAGGAACGTCCCAAATCACAGAGAAAAGGCCTCTTTTTCTACATGATTTTGGGGTCCAGTAGTGTAAAAGGAACATCTTGGCCAGCAGAGAGAACCAGGCAATGGTGGGGGGAAAGGTAGCAGGACTAAGAGAGAAGGGCAAGAAAGACAGGGGCAAGAAGACCAAGATAGTGTGTGGCCGAAATGACAGTTATATAAAAGTGAGAACCTGGAAAAAGGGAAGCCCATGAGCTGGTATTTAGGGTAGCCATGTGATTGATAGATAGGAGAAGAGTCACAGGTACCAAGTCATCCTGGAGGCCAGCATGTGTTTTGGGGCTTTAATAGGCTTCAATTAGCCATTTGTTATAACTCTCTTTTGAACCTGCTACCAAGACATATAATTTTGATATATTGCTGTATGCTTTTGTTAATATCTTGCAAAAGATTTTTATATGCTCAAACTGTAACTAGAATTCTGTCTTATGGGAAATCCTATACTCTATTTAGAAGTCTTTTAGAAAAAAATATATTGATGTTCTGTATTTCTGTGATACCAATGTTAAAGCAAACATGTGTCATAATACATGAATTTAGATGAAGGAATTTTACTAGTAGTACAGATTTGTCATAGGTATGTAAAAGAAATAAATTACCCCAATGACTTGAAAATTAGAAATAGCTTCATATGCTGTGTGTGCTATATGTAATTAATCAGTTAAACTTAGTATTGATTGCTATTTTAAGTATGAAACTCAAAATGAGGAAATTACTAAAAATGCTAACAAACTACATTATAGTTATTATATATTAATACTCATAGTTAATTACTTGATACTATTAGTTTTCCTTTTGTATTACTGCATAGTACTGGGAAAGAGGCCCTATAAAACTCAACACCATGTCTTCACTAAACTTTGCTTTTTCTTGACAGATAGTATTTTGAGATTTGTATAGCTAGAGAAAAAAATCTTATTGTTGTTTCTTGGTTTTAAGAAAAATTCCAGCTGGGCGATGGTGGTGCATACTTTTAATCCCAGCACTTGGGAGGCAGAGGCAGGTGGATCTTTGTGAGCTCGAGGCCAGTCTGGTCTATAAGAGCTAGTTCCAGGACAGGAACCCAAGCTACAGATAAACCCTGTCTTAAAATACCAAAAAGAAAGAAAAACTCCATAATATTAAAAAATGTAATGTTATTAATATCATAACTAAGAAAAAATTTTCAGTGAACTTGAATTTCTTAAGAGTAAAGGAAATAAGAGTCTGGAACTCAAACTGACTTCTGTTATTTCATAAAGGGACCAATCATTGGCCCACTGCTATCAAATTAATTTAGAAAAAAAATAAATCACCCAATTTTACATACCTGGTAAATTAACCAATTAGATTTTTAAACCCAGCCCAACCACTCCCAAAAGTCATGACACTTGGAGAGGAGCCAGGTGGCCCGTTATAGAATAGCCCAATACACATTAACATTACTATGGAATTATAGTAAGTGACGCATAGAGTGGCTAATGAGGCCAGATAGCAATTTCACAGTGAACAATAAATTACAACTTTACATATTTTAATAATTTCTAATGTTTCTTAACCTCTTGATGTGTTCCATGGATTATTTCAGAGCATTCAACATATGCAAAATTAATTACTATGATCATAAGTCTACAAGGGATATTATGCTAAACATCTGCATTTTGGAGATATTATCCTTAATTTCATGTGTTATTGAAAACATGAAGGTGGTTACTAGTGTCTTCAATTCCCAGAAGTGTGTGGGCAGATACACTCCAGTGATATGAACTTTCTTCTAATTTTCCTCAGTTTTCTAAAACATGAAGCATACTGAACACATTGTGTTATTAGGCAGATCTAAATAGTATTTTGGTTTTTGAGAATTATATAAAAAATTAAATTAAAACCTTGGACTATTGACTGAACTTGCCATATTAAGCTAAAATAATTTAGAAAATTATTCTGAATCCTAGTGATTAATTGGATTTAATTTCTAGCCTTATATTTCTTATTACCACAATAATTATTTTGCAATTATCCTGAAATGTCCAATCATAATTTATCATCTCTAAGTTATTTTCTTACCGAGTCAACATAAATATCTTTAATTATTCAGGAATTCAACATTGAATTCACAACTTGGATGCTGAACTTATCAAAATACTCAAGACACAGTTGGATTTTTTTGATGGATTGAGAGTCATGTTTCTTGACATTTAATAATTATTAACTAATTAATATGGTATGTGATATGGTTGTTTGCATTATATTTGTGTTCTAATTATAATCTGCAGCATTTTTAGTTATAATTAAGCCCAGAAAAATATAGAAGTAAATATCTGCAGGGCATCTTTTTGAAAATTATTTTAAACTAGTTTTTTTCCTTTATTTTATATCCCAACAACAGGTTCCCCCTCTCTCCTCTCCTTCTTTTCTTTTCTTCCTCCACCTCTCCTCCGCCCCCCCCCCATCCACTCCTACTCTCTATGTTCAGAAAAAGGTAGGTTTCCCATGGGTGTCAACAAAGCATGGGGCATCAAGATGAGGTAAGATTAAGCTTTTCCCTTGTATTAAGGTATGGCAAGACAACCAAATATGAAGAATACATTCCTGAAGGCCCACGCAAGCATTAGGCATAGGTCCTGGTCCCACTGCTAGCAGTCCCACAAATAGATGAAGCTACACAACTGTATTTTTAAAAAGACTTCCTTTCTTTCTGGTACACCCCTTTCCATGTATGTTGGGGTGGTGGTGGAGGGGACATATTTACTTGAGGGCAGTTGCTGCAGAAACCAGAAGACGATAAATTCCCTGGAGATGGGGATATGGAAAAATGGTCAATTGTGACATGCCAGACATGGACACTGGAAGCAAATTTTGTCTTCCACAAGAAGAGTGTGAATTCTTAACTCCTGAGCTGTCTCTCCACCTCCCAAGTTTTGATATTTTTCTCTGCAAAAGAGAAAACAAATGCATTTGGATTGTTTGAGTAGTATTGTAGAGGTATTAGATGATAGTACAGGCAAAAAGTGTTTGCCACAAAGGCAATTCATAAATCTTCTTTGCAATGCTATTGAAAGTAAGATCATCAAACATCAACATCATAGGCCCAGAAAGGAGCATAACCAATCACCTGATGAAAAAAACTTCTAAATTTTGATTTCTTATTTACTGCTTCACTATAATTTGTATATAATACATAGGCTTCTATAGAATGTCTCTTAAAAGATTATTACTAGAGGAAAGAAAGAACAATTTATAGCTGCAAAACATTATCAACCTGGGCATAATGTAGCAGCCAGTTAACGCAGGTACTTGATAAGACCTAGAAGGATTAAAGAATAGAATTTACTATTGGTATATATTGAATAGCTTCTCCTTTTGTGAGTTATCATTCATCATTCAGTAATGTATTATTCTCAGAGATTAAAAAACCAAAGTCCCCTATCAGATATTCCATATGAAATCAGTGCTCCAAAGGTCTGTGCTCACTGCTAAAATGCAATAGAAGTTAGTTCCTTTACTATTTTTGTGCTTTCTGTGGCTATGATCTCATGACCACAACCTAGGATCTGCTCACATCAGTTTCTCCTCTTCTCTTCTAAGTCTTCAAGTCCTCCTTTCATTTGTAAAGATATAATGGCACTTATTATGCTCCCCCAAAATGCAGGGTGATCTGCCAGTTTAAAAATGTCTCTCTTGTTCAACTAATAAGTTCTTTTTGCTAAGTGAAAAACTATCACTGGTTTTAGATATTACGTTATTGATGTCCTTGGTGGCTTTAGGATATAGATGTCATTGGTGACTGTAGGATATCAGTGTCCTTGGTGGATATAGGGTATAGACGTCCTTCGTGGCTGTAGGATATAGACATCTTTGGTGGCTGTAGGATAACAATATCTTTGGTGGTTGTAGGATATATATGTCCTTGGTAACTGTAGGATATATTCGTTCTTGGTGGATTTAGGATATCGATGTCCTTGATGGCTTTCTTAATATTCTATTAACAAACAGAATTTAGGTGTTTTTGATGGCAAGTAGTTATCAAATAATTTCTATATACAGAGTGGTGGAGGCTGCTGGGAAAGTCAGGCTGCAGGTAGTCCTTGTATGTCTCTTAAAAAGTTAAGAATGTATGGGGCAGGCAGGGAGGCCATTCTTGCCCTTGATCCTTGCCACACCCAGCCACCATTAGCTCTAAGATTGGTTTCTTTTGCACCTCAAGCATTCCACCAGAACAACTGGGTTGCCTCTGATGCTATGCTAATATCGAGAGCACAGCCTAAGATTGGCAGTTTATATCAATACACCTGGAATGTTGAGATGATCAAGTTATGAATTTATTTCTTAATTATTAAATTGCCAGGATAACCCTTTCACATTGCAAGCTCACTTTTAATGCTGCCTGGAATTTTATTTTCAAATCTTAGGAGAAAATTTAAAAGGACAGTTGGAAAATAAGCCTGCATTACTCCTGTGTGGTTTCTGTATTTGCACATTACAAGGGTGGTATTATGGGTGACTCTAAGAAAAGCAGTTAAAGATTTTCTGCTTAATACAGAAATCCCATTTTAAACATGTGGGTAGGCCCAGAGGTGGGGAGGCTTTGTATGTGAATCAGCAGCTTTACCAGATCCTATTCAACTTGCATTTTCTCTCTGTTTGTCCCTTCCTTGGTCCCAATTTTGCTCTGTAGGATCTGGAAAGATTTTTAGTGTCAATGTAACCTTGGGAAAACATCTTTGTTACATGAATAATGAAAACCTAGAGAGAAACTAGGATTTAACCTGAAGATCAGAAAAGCAAAACTTCTAGCCACTGGTTCTTACTTCCACCTCAGTACGAAAGGGCAATCTTGCCTCCAGGAGTCTCAGAACGAAACTGACTGAGAGCTGTCTCCTCCCATTTTATCATCCACTCTAGTACTGTAGAATTCTTCTACCTCCCAGGATGATAAAACCAAGCTTAGTAAAGCCCACTGTAGCTTGAGTCCCATGCCAATCATTCAACAAAACACAAAGCAATAAAAAATGCCCACAGACTTGCCTACGGATAACTGTTTTGGAGGCATTGTCCCAAGAAAGTTATTTAATTTGGATATTACAGAAGCCCACAGTTAATAGACTAGATAAGTAAAATGGCCTTCTGTTTTTTAAGGTTTGATTTTTTTT
>NC_022034.1:22260651-22264147 GCF_000317375.1 Microtus ochrogaster | reverse complement strand
TGGATGAAGAAAGTATGGAATATATACATATTAGAGTATTACTCAGCAGTAAAAAACAAGGACTTCTTGAATTTTGCATACAAATGGTTGGAAATAGAAAACACTATCCTGAGTGAGGTAAGCCAGACCCAAAAATAAGGTTTGATTTTTTTAAAGGCTATTCGACTCTTGCAGTTGAACTGTTATTTATACGGTGAGGTTAACAAGATCTTGGGAAGACAGAAAGTTTATGGTTTAATAGATAATGAGTTTGTGTATGGACCTGCAATGATTAATTTGATTATCAGTTTTGACACCTTACCTCAACTAAGAGAGGGAAAGAGAGAACCTCAAATAAGTAATTACCTCCATTGGTTTGATCAGTTGCCATATCTGTGGGGCATTTTAATAATGACTGACTGCTGCATCCAGAGCAGCCTGGATAGCCAAGACTGGCGGATGGTGCTGGTATTGAGACATGGAGGCTTCTTTTCAGGTGGAAGAACAGCAACTTTTAGTTTGCCCAGCAAACTTTTATACATCTATGCCTTCTGTGGAGACCCACTGGCCAGACAGAACACAAACATCCTTGTCAATTACAGACCACAAGGAAGTTCCACTGTCAGTCGGGAAAGTGAGGTCAGCTGGATCACAACAACTGACTGGTATATGGGTACCCAGACTATAGTGCTACCCCTAGACTGTAAAAGAAGTGCCGTTTAATGAGCTAGTCAGTAAGCAGCATTCTTCTATAACCTTGGCTTCATTTTTTTTTTTTATTCAGGTACTGCCTCAATCTCTCCTCTCTTTTTCCCTTGACTGTAACTCATACATCAAATAAACTCTTTTCTCCTGTGGGTTGGTTTTGGTTGTTATTTATCATAGCAACAGAAGTAAGCTGGTTTAGACAAGCTTGAAGGATAAAAACCGGGGATCATGACAAGAAGAATTGATACATATCTATTATTGGTTCTGTATCACTGAAAATGAATTTAGATACTATGGATAAAAAGCAAACCCATGACTTTAAATTTTTATCATTACATTTCAAAATAAGAATGCAAATTTTGAGAATGCAAGAGGTTTACAGAATGTTTATTAAGTGTACAGAAGTGCTAATAAACTTTTATAAAATGTGTCAGAATAAAGCTCAACACACAATAGTTTTTGCCTCAGGGCTTCCATACCTCAGTAGAAGTGTCTAGCTGCTTGAAGTTGCTTCATCAAGGCTATGGCACACTATATGCCCTGTCAGTTGTCACAAAAATTCAGGAGGATATTTAACACATTTTATCATCACACTGATCTCTATCTTTTTTTCCTCTACAAAGCTGTCAGTGAAATGTATGAGCCTATTCACAGTCACCCCCATCACGCTGAGTACTAGTCACTGATCTAAGGCTCAACTCCTTCTTCTCATCCATCTAGATCCTTTGTCAACCACAAGTTCTTGTTTTGCAGTGGAAAACAGAATGGTGTGTAATTAAATGGTTTATACTTTGAATAGTTTAAAATCAATGTGAATCTTTTAAAATTAATAATGTGTCTTTTCTAATGAAATAATGGGATAATAACTGACTCTGCACTTGTTTACATTGGATAAAAGCTGTACTAATGATGTTTGTGGTTTTTAGTGAGTTATTTAGCCTGATGAGATTTCCATTTTTACCTCTTTTGGGACAATGACAAGGAAGTACTTTCAAAGTGAATGAATTCTTAATTGTATCTCTGATATATGGAAACCTCACAAACTATTGCTACTTTAGCCAGTGAGGTTTTCTAATTTACTGAGTAGAAGTTAATATTAAGAAGATGGAGAGACGACACATTAATTAAGAATCATTACTGTTTTTGAAGAGGACTCAAGTTTGGTTCCTAGCAACTAAACTGGAGCTCAAGACCATTTGCTGCTCCAGTTCTAAGGAATTGGGCTCATGCTCTGGCTTCAAGACCTCCTGCAAGCACACAGTGCATACAGATGCACCTGGAATGAAATATGAAATAAATAAATACTTTTCAAAGAAATTTGTTAGGGAAGTATTTGAAGTGAGAGAAATGACTCAAAAATGTAAGCCTACATGTATAGATTTGTTCCTACAGACTAATTATGTCATCAGTTATATTGTACTTCCAGAACAGAACCAGAGAAGGTAATGGTACAGATGCCAAAAAACCATTACAATGCTGGAAACCACATTGTGAGGAAGAAAATTTGTATTTTTGTCTTTTCTTTTAGCTTATTTTTATTAACTTTCCCAATATTAACATTAATATAAATATTAACAATGCTGTAATATAGTTAAGAGAATAGCCTAACACAGTGGATACTTCTTTAAAGAAGAATTCTCTGTGACAAGAAAAATAAAGTCTCAATTTAAGGGACTGGGATTTCAATAAAATCCAGTTACAGAAGGATGATCACACATCTTAATCTTCCAGTACATGTCAAATATAGTTACTAAAGACAGCTTTTTCTAAACT
The DNA here is from genome assembly GCF_000317375.1 of Microtus ochrogaster. NCBI lineage: Eukaryota > Metazoa > Chordata > Mammalia > Rodentia > Cricetidae > Microtus > Microtus ochrogaster. The sequence goes on along the minus strand of NC_022034.1, from coordinate 22,261,687 downwards.
TTTATGGAAATATAAGAACTACCTAAGTTTTGAAATTTATTCCTTCTAAGTACTTGAAACAAGAACTCTCTGAACAAAGAACAGTGCCAATTCTATTTTAGGGCCAATATTGTAAACAATTTTATAATAACTAGAAATTTTAAAGTGAAATTAGGGATGTTATTAAAATTTTCACTGCATTTCACTGCATATATGAATTTTAAGTTATTTCTTTCTTCTTCTCAATCAAGATAAATAGAAAAATCAGTTTCAATTTGTGGACTTTTTAAGCTAAATAATGCCTCTTGGTAGAGTAATGATCACTTTTTGTGAATAAATGTAGAATAAGCACTTTAGATGTTTTCCAATTCAAATAATACTTAAAAAATAAAGACATGACCTTTATGTGGTGATTCAGTGTTGGAGATTTAAAAGTCTTTGGATTTCTGTTTGACCATGAGCCTTGATTTATCCCATGAGTTAAAGTTTTCCTGTCTCTAAAAGGAAGCCAGTACAGATGATGTATTCTCCATTTCTAGAATTCGTCACTAGGGTCACTCTTATAGAATCCAGGAAGTTTCCACTGCCCTAACTTTCCATACCATCCATACCCATCTTTTCCTGAATTTTCTCTCCCTCCATACTCCCCAATGTGTCTCTCCTACTCCAGTCCTCACTTGCCCCCCAGTCCACCCAGAGAATCTATTCTAGTTCCCCTTCCCAGAGAGCACCATTTCTGATTTCAAGTAGTACTACAGAGCTGCAGAAAAATCTGCATTTTATTGGCATGAAAGACATTTTGATCAATGGAATCAAACTGAAGACCCAGAAACCAATTCACACACCCATGGACACTTGATTTTTGACAAAGAATCCAAAATAACACACAGGAAAAAGAAATCATCTTCAACAAATCATACCAGTCAAACTGTATGTCTGCAAGTAAAATAATGCTAATAGATCCATATTTACAATTCTGTATAGAATTAAAGTCCAAGTGGATGGCAAACTTCAATGTAAGACCAGACATATATATATATATATATATATATATATA
>NC_022034.1:22256399-22260551 GCF_000317375.1 Microtus ochrogaster | reverse complement strand
TGTAGACCAGGCTGGTCTCGAACTCACAGAGATCCACCTGCCTCTGCCTCCCGAGTGCTGGGAATAAAGGCGTGCGCCACCACCGCCTGGCAAGACCAGACATATTGAACCTGAGAGAAGTGGGGAGTAGCCTTGAACACATTGACAAAGGAGACACTTTTCTGAATAGAGAACCATTAGCACAGGTACTCTGATTAAATGGAGTTTCATAAAACTAAAAAACTCCTGTAAATCAAAGGACATGATTAGTAGAACAAAATGGCAATCTGTAGAATCAGAAAAGATTTTCACCAATTCCACAATTTACAGGTGCAAATACCCAAATTATATAAAGGACTCAAGAAACTAGACAGCTACAAACCAAATCATCTAGTTAAAAATAGGGTACAGATCTCAACAGAGAATTCTTAATAGAGGACTCAAATTGCTAAGAAATACTTATGGAAATGTTCCCCAACCTTATCCATCAGAGAAATGAAAATCAAAACTGTGAGATTCCATCTTATGCCTTCACAATGGCTAAGATCAATAACATAAATGACAGCCCAGTATGGCAAGGATATGGAGCAAGGCACGAACTCCTTCACTGCTGGTGGGAGTTCAAACTTAGAACTTCAGTGGAAATCAATGTGGTGGTTGCTCAGAAAATTGGGAATTTTTCTACCTCCACATCTAGCTCTTCCATTCTTGGACATTTACCAAGGTATGCTCCATTCTATCACAAGACACTTGCTTATCTATGCTCAGTACGGTTTTATTCATAAAAGCCAGAAACTGGAAATAACCTAGGTATCCCTCAGCTAAAGCATGGATAAAGAAAATATAGTATATTTACACAAATGAAGTATCACTCAGTATTTTTTAATTAAATCCATTTTTAATCAATCTTTTCCCATTTTATATACCTAACCCAGTTCCCACTCCCTCCCCTCCTCCCACTTCCCCCTACCCCAGCACCCCATTCAGTGCTCACAGAGCCAACAAAGTCTGTCACAGCACTTTGAGGCAGGACCAAGGCCCTCCCCCTGTATCTAAGTTGAGCCAGGTATCCCTCCACTATCAGTCCAGATCCAGTCAGTTCCCACTCACTCAGGTCAGCTGTTTCTAAGAGTATCCCCATTATGACCATGACTCCTTTGCTCATATTATCACTCTCCATCTCTTGGACTGGTCTCCGGAATCTCTGCTCAGTGCTTAGCTATGTATCTCTGGATCTGCTTCCATCAGTGCTGGATGAAGGTTCTATGATGACAATTAAGGTAGTCATCAATTTGATTACAGGGGAGGGCCAGTTCAGGTATCTTCTCCACTATTGTTTAGAGTCTTAGCTGGGACCATTCTTAAGGAATTCTGAGAATTTCCCTAGTGCCAGATTTCTTGCTAACCCCATACTGGTTCCCTCAATCAAGATGTCTCTTTCCAGCCTGGCGGTGTTGGCACACGCCTTTAATCCCAGCACTTGGGAGGCAGAGGCAGGCGGATCTTTGTGAGTTCGAGACCAGCCTGGTCTACAAGAGCTAGTTCCAGGACAGGCTCCAAAACCACAGAGAAACCCTGTTTTGAAAAAAACAAAAAACAAAAAACAAAACAAACAAAAAAAAAAAACAAAATGTCTCTTTCCTTGCTCTCCCTCTCTGTCCTTCACCCATCTCAACTATCCCATTCCCTCATGTTCTACTTCCTTCCCTTCTCTTCCTCCACTCCTAATTTCTCAAGAGATCTTATCCAGTCCCCCTTCCATGAGGGGTCCATGCATGCTTTCCTAGGGTTCTCTCTGTTACCTAGCTTCTCTGGGGTTGTGAACTGAGGCATTTAAAATTTACAGGCAATGGATACAACCAGAAAAGTCATCTGAATGAGGTAATCCAGAACCAGAAATACAAATATGGTATGCATTTATTTAATTATAAGTGAATATTCACTGTTAAGTAAATGATAATCGAGCTAATCAAGCTATAATACCCATGCCAAGGGAGGTTAGCTAAAGAGGAAAGCTATAGGAGGGAACAAGTTTTTTATTATTAAATGTGGAGTTGTCTTGATTATTTGAGTTGCTTTTTGAAACATATTCTAAAATCCTTCTCCAGATATTTTGAATGTAATTATCATTCTGTAAACTATATTTCTGATTTTTAATTTATAACCAAAGTCCAAAATATTCCAATCTCTTAAATTATGCTCTGTAAGACAGATACCCAATACATCATAGAGAAAACATGATTTATTGCAGAAATACAGGTTAACAAGGGGAACTCAAGGTTAACAACCAGAAACCAACGTTAAACGATGTCTAGAAGTTTTCTGATCCATGGTGGACTTCTGGAACATGGAAATAATCAGGGCGGTTGACCTCAAAACACTAGTCAGTCATCAGCTGCTGTAGGAATTCCTACTGTCGGTAGCCTTAAAGATATCCACCCACGTAGGCATGGCCTCTTGTACTATTTATGCTGCCAATGTAAGGCATGTGTCTGGCCTCTTTTCAGACTGCAAGATTCGGTTGGTGTTCTCCATTCCAGCAAATGATTGTGACCTGTGAGTCTAACCATAAATAAATAACCCTATATTATTTTCAATTCTGAACTAGTGTGGGATTTCTTTTAAGTGTCCTTCTTCAATTGGCTATACCACAGTGCTTAGAATAAGTAGAAGTGGAACTAAGGAAGGACTACATTCCCAAGAAGTCTCTGTTCTTGCAAGAGATCATTTAGTATGTCCAAAAAAATCCACAGCAGAAGTTCTTAGCTGAGAAAAATGACAGAAAATAATGAGAATTCGGCAGAGGCTATGTTCAATATTACTAGGGATGTGAGTCTTTGCTGTGTGTCTTGGTTACCATTCTATTGCTATGAAGAGACACCATGAGTAAATCAACTTATACAGGAAATTATTTGAGACTTGCTTACAGTTTCAGATGCAAGTTCTTGATCATTATGGCAGGGAGTGTGAAGTCAGGCAAACGAGCAGAGTGATGGGGCAGTATCTGAGAATTTACATCTGCTCTGCATGGCAGAGACAGTGAATGAGACTGAACCTGTTATGTGTTCTGAAGCATCAAAGCCCACCCTCAGGTGCAAGCCTTCTCCAATAAGACCACACCTCCTAGACCTCCCTAAACTGGGCACCTCTAGTAGGCTTTCCTTTGGTCCATCAACAAGTTCCCAAGTCATGACATGGAGGCATCTTAATAGTTATGAATGCTCACCTTTAGCTTAGGCTTATTTATGGCCAGCTTTTTTCTTTTGCTTAAATTAACCTGTTTCTCTTTATGTATGTTTTGGTCTAATGGCATTTTACCTTTCTTTCATTCTGTATGTCCTATTCTATGTCTGACTGGCTGGTTGGCATTGCCTGACTGGCTGGTGTTGCCTGACTAGCCCTGGAGATGTTCCTCTCTTTTTCCCTGGTTCTCTTCTCTTGTCTTTTCTTTTTTTTTAAATTTATTTATTAAGGATTTCTGCCTCCTCCCCGCCATCGCCTCCCATTTCCCTCTCCCTCCCCCATCAAGTCCCCCTCCCTCATCAGCTCAAAGAGCAATCAGGGTTCCCTGACCTGTGGGAAGTCCAAGTACCGCCCACCTCCATCCAGGTTTAGTAAGGTGAGCATCCAAACTGCCTAGGCTCCCCCAAAGCCAGTACATGCAGTAGGATCAAAAACCCATTGCCATTTTTCTTGAGTTCTCAGTAGTCCTCATTGCTATGTTCAGCAAGTCCGGTTTTATCCCATGCTTTTTCAAACCCAGGCCAGCTGGCCTTAGTGGGTTCCCGATAGAACATACCCATTGTCTCAGTGTGTGGTGTACCCCTCGTGGTACTGAGTTCCTTGCTCGTGCTCCCTCTCCTTCTGGACCTGATTTGGACCTTGAGATTTCAGTCCAGTTTGGGTCTCTGTCTCTGTTTCCTTTCAACGCCTGATGAAGATTAATATTCAGGAGGATGCCTATATGTTTGTCTTTGGATTCACCTTCTTATTTAGCTTCTCTAGATCGCGAATTATAAGCTCAATGTCCTTTATTTATGGCTAGAAACCAAATATGAGTGAGTACATCCCATGTTCCTCTTTTTGGGTCTGGCTTACACCCGTCAGAATGGCTAAAATAAAAAAAACACCAATGATAGCCTTTGCTGGAGAGGTTGTGGAGAAAGGGGTACA
>NC_022034.1:22230600-22256299 GCF_000317375.1 Microtus ochrogaster | reverse complement strand
GTGAATCCAAAGACAAACATATAGGCATCCTCCTGAATATTAACCTTCATCAGGCGTTGAAAGGAGACAGAGACAGAGACCCACATTGGAGCACCGGACAGAAATCTCAAGGTCCAAATCAGGAGCAGAATAAGAGGGAGCACGAGCAAGGAACTCAGGACCGCGAGGGGTACACCCACACACTGAGAAAATGGGGATGTTCTATCGGGAACTCTTCTCTTTTCTTTATCTTCTCTCTCCTCCTACTTATTCTTTCTGTCTGCTAGCTTCACCTATGCCTCTACTGCCTAGATATTTGCTATTTATTCAGCTTTTTATTGGACCAATCAGGTGCCATAGATGGGCAAAGTAAAACAACTCCTCTTACATAATTAAACAATTGCAGCATAGAAAAGCAACACAGCTTTACATAATTCAACAAATGTGGTGAAACTGATTACGACAAAATTTACATATTTAAAGTAATATTCCACAAAGGAGGCAAGCATTCAAATAAATGAGATTATAGGCATCATTTGTCATTCAAACTACCACAAATTGGAACTTCAAAGTGGGCCACAGAAAACAGGCATGAAAATAGAAGGAGCTCTAAGAAGAGGCATTTGTTAGTATTGGGAAAGAGAGAAGGCAGGAAACTGGGGAGACTTGATCAAAGAATGACATATATTATAAAGAAATATATATGAATATGTATGAAATGGCAAAGGATAATATATACCACATAGGATTATATGACTATCATATATGAATTTAAGTGAAAAAGGACTTAAATAGCTTTCACTGATCCTGTTATCCTCCAAATCTCCATGATCACAATAACATTAGAAGCTTGCTAGTCTGGACCTCCTTATAAAACTGATATTAGAAACAAATTCTAAGCTTTCTTACCATCTCCAATGCAGTATTTTACAAATTAATACAAGGAGTTTAACTAATGATCTTCGGGACACAACCCATTGACAATTTGCCAGTAAGACCTTAAGGGCTAGGAATGTAGCTCAGTGAAATTTCAGCACACTTGGTTTTGTAGAACGAGAAGTACAAGAGCAGAATAGAGACTAGCAAATCATACAGACACTGTGCAAAGCATGGCAAATCTTCCTCCCAGCGTCACTCTTCCAGAATGGATGAGAAAAAGTATCAAAACAATAACAGATGATATGGCATATATGGAGTCTGAAAGAAAGATTTAATCTAGGAGTTGCCACAGTTCCTGAGATAATACTAAAATAATCACAGAGGCAGTAATACAAAACAGATCTGTTTGTAATCCTTTATAGAACTCATGATCCAGATAAAAATTACATTGTTGTAAGAAAAAAAATCATGAGAATCATGAGATGAAACCTAAAGCTAGCAAACACTTGAGATATTTTCTATTTTAGGGAAAAACAAAAGCCAACTCGTTCAATCAGGTAGAAAACTCTGCTTATCTCTACAAGAATACAAATCATTGTAAATCTAGTCTCATTTTACAACAAATACAAGACTTTGGTAGGAGAAGATTTATAGTTTTGACAGAGAAAAGTTTGTAATTCATATGTTTTTATCCAGCTAAGATGTATTTTAAATGTCAAACCAATGATAAAATATTTCCATTTATATTAAAGTGCAGACAAGATGAGTTTGAAAACATCTCCACAAGGCCTCTGAAATCATATTTCTGGTTGACTTGCAGTCTTTAAAAAATAACTCAAAGCCTTGGAGGTTTGCAGTTTCAAGAACTGAATAGTGTTCTCATGTATAACAAAATCCCACAAAAACTTATCATAAAGTTGAAGAAATCACTTTATAGGGAGATACATGTATTCACACTGGTCATTTTATTTAGTTTGTAAGACCATTGAGTTTTTTTTTTCTTTTCAGTTCATGTGTACCATTTTAAAAAATAAATCCAATGAATCGTTGTCATGTTGATGCACAATTTTATAAATAACTTTTAATAAACATGTACTTTGACAAACTAGATGCAATTTGCATGCAACTCCTTCTGATTTTGTTGAGCACCCAACCAGCTTTTACATCATTTGCAACTCAGTCAACTTCTTCCCCTCCCTCAAACTCTCCCATTTTTGTGGTTCTCTGAATTTAACCAAGATAGTCAGTGAGATCATAAATTTGGAATTGTCCTTTGGAGCCTGTTGAGGTCATTAGTAGATGATAACTGAAATTGATGGTTTCTTTCCATAAACCATCAAGAACAAATTATTTAGTAGGGAAAGGTAGGGTCCTGTGAACCCCTCTTTGATCCATGGATGACTGTTGGCAGGCAGAGTCTTAGGCTCCCTGCAGAAAGACTTGTTTGATAAATGATCATGATTATAATGACTGTTAGATAAAAGCCTTTTTCTCTCTTCCTTATCTTCCTTATCTTGCCTTTTTCTGCTCCTTCTTCTACAATGTTCCCTGTGCCTTAACAAAAGTGATATAAATATCCTCCAAAGAAATGAACACTCATCTATCACCCTACAGGTCATGAACTCCTTCTGGGGACTGATTCTCAAATCTAATTGAAAGTGGTTGATTGCCACATAAAAGTTATACTACTATTGTATCGGTAGTCACAGCAAGCCTGGGCAGTCAGTCTTGCTCATAGTTCATAGGGTTCACACCTGGGTTAAAACCATTACCTTTTCTTTTGAGCAATTTGCATAGCACTTTCCAATACTGTGCAAGCTCAACAGTGGGGAAGAAGCTCCAAGTAGTTCTAACTCATTTCACTATGTCCTACAAGGAAATTATAAACATACAATCTTTTCATGTCCACAGATTCTCTGAAAAAACGAAACATAGATAACCTCATACCATTCATGTATTCAAATATATGTGACTATTATATTAATTAACTACAAACTATAAAGAACACATATTTGACTATTGCAGAAGGGGAAAGATGTACAATGTCTATTTGTGGTGTTTTTGAGTATTAAGATAATAGAAATCTTTAAACATATTTGTTTCTCCAATTTTTTTCTAGATGTTTTATACTTTTAGGGATATAGCAAGTTCAAGTCTTTCAAAGTAATTCTCTGATTAATTTTGAAGTAGAATTGCTCCTGCAATTTGTACTCTAATGTTTCCACATCATTCCTTGGCTTTGTGTGTGCACAAATGTAACTTTTTAAGTACGACTATGTACAGAGGCCTGTGTGTGATAACAGTTTCAGTTGATCATTAATTTAAAGTCATTGCAGATTTTCAAATGCATTTTTAAGTAATAGAATGGGAGACAGATTTTGGTATCTGCTATCCAAGAACCACCAGCCTCAGCTCCCTTCTTTCTGATAGTATGTTGTAATTTTGCTATACAAGGAATAAAGGGGTATTGAAATGTTGACAATTAGAGGATTTACATGGTCAACTAGATCTTTATATGGCTTTTATTTGTATATTCATTTATCTTTTTTTCCTAGCCTGTTAAAGCCACTACCCTTTATTTTTGATGAAATTTCCTTTCACGAATATCATTTGTGTGGAACAATATATAAAAAGGACTCTTTGGAGTGTCTTTCTTCATTCCATATAATTTTAAGATTTAAGTCAAGCTGTTGATTGTATTAATTCAGTATTACTTTTTTCATTGCTAAGTTAAATGACAATTTGTTTGATATCACCTACTAAAGAGTATTTAATGTTTATAAATTTAAAAATACCTGTAAAATGGAATTTAAGGAAGAACATGCACATTACAACATCTATTGCAATAAAAGATTAACACTCTCACTACTTAAATAAGGTGAATGAAAACTGTTGTTTATATAATTGAGAAGAGATAACTGAAGATAAGGTTGTTATATACACCTTAAAACAATCATTTATCTCTACTCATATATTAGGGGTACTTTGTGATAGCAATGGAAAAGTTAATTAAAATAGTATAATTTTTTCTTAAAATATAATCTTCAAGTACCACAATAGTCACTATATCCCATAGAAATAAAAGCCTGTATTCATGTAAAAACATTTTCACAAGTCTTTAGTATGGGTTTTTGCATTCATACAGAGTCTAAACTTGAAATAGTAAAGGTGTTCCTCTGCTTTGGAACCATAGCTAGGGGAGGGATAACAGGTCTAGATGTGCTAGCAGGAGTGTTAGATGACTGGTCACATGATGATTGCAGTCAGGAAGCAGAGAGAAAATGTGCTGCTTGCTTCTCCTTATTGAGTCTGGAACCCAGATCACCAGATGGTATCACTCACATCAAAAGACATGTCTGCTACATTCTCCTTTACCCCTTGAAGTTGATAGTCAAAATTAAGCCTTATAATTATTAACCTGTTTGTCACAATGTTTGTACTATTTTATAGTTTCACCATCACTGAATGAATAATTCAGTTTATTAAAACCCTTGCCAGAACTGATAGTAAATATTCTTAGTTTAGCATTTTTGTTAGAGTATGTATGACGTTATAGTTGTAATTTGCATCTCTCTAATGGATAATAAAGCTGAACAGTTTCACATATTTGTTGTCTGTCTCATGGATTTTGGAAAACAGCCTCTGTCTTTTTCTAACTATTTCTCTGATTGCATTGTTTTCTTTTCATTGTTCAATGTTGAGCATACAGTTTGCATTTTCAAATTAAAATTTATAAGCATTAGAGTCATTATCAGTTTATGTATCAGTTCATGTACAGAGAAAACAAAAATGTAAGGGAAAATTGTGCAAATCAAAATGTCAAAATGTACAAAATGGACAAAAGAATAATTGTACCCTTAGCTTGCATCATATAGGAAGTATGTTGTGTTATGATATACACTGTAAATCATTTCAAGTTTTGGTTTTTGAATTAAAAGTATTGGATGGCCCATGAATTAATTGTGTAATATATTAAAATACTTTTCTTCTAGTAAAAATCGGAATAAATGCATAACTATCAAATGCCTAATTTTAAAGTACCCTTTATTTATTATGTTATAAAAAGATCTTTACTGGAGCACCACTTGTAAGAGAAAAAGAGGTAATAAGCTTCTCATGGCATATAAAAAATAATAGTGGAGTAAGTTTGTTATAACTGATATACATATGCTCAAATTCACATTAACTTTCCTCTTTCCTTCACTCTCCTTTCTGTCCCATGCATCCCACCCTTGTTCTCTCTCTCAAATTTGTGACCTCTTCTTTATTTGTTGTTACATTTTCCTAAATATATAAATACAACTTACTCAGTACATGTAATGTTACTTATAATTTGTCTTTAGGACTGACCATTTGTGTTGCTAGCCAAACTTTGTGCTCTTCCTTGAGAGACACTCTTCCTCGTGCTCTCAGCATTCCTTAGTTGCCTCTACTTTGTCTAATACTGGGCTCCAGCAAATTCCCCTCTTCCATGTTGACCTGTCTTTAATAATGAATATATGTCTATGTGTTTATCACTTGTCTTTGATTCCCATTGGTGTTCACTCCCTCTAATGTGATTATTTGTTGATCTGTTCATACGGGCTCCAATTTAAACTTCTAACTACTTAATTAAGACACGTTGATTTGGTTTTATGTGGTGTTTCCATACCTGTAAACAACATGCAGTGCTTAAGTAGCACCTCTCCTTTATACTATTTCTGCTCTCATAATCAGCTACCCTACGTTTTCATCCATTCAAAATGCATCTCATCAAATATATACATACTGCACTTCCTGCTTCCTACAGTGAAGTCTCTGCCTTTGTATTGGGAATCTTCCTTCTAGCACCTCTTTGCAAAACTTTATATCATTTGCTAGACCGGGATTGAAAAGGATAAAATGAATCTATAAGTTGTGCTCATTTTAGAAAATGCTACTTTGATATTTTAAACTTGTCCTCCTTGTCATCTTGCTGATTGTACTGACAAAACACACATCTATAGGTAGAATTGGATGTGGATTTGAATAGGGATTATGGACACATACTTTATACTCAAGTAACTGCACAAAAGTGTTGAAATCAGGGTGACAACCCCAAATTCCTAGATACAACCTTGTTTTTCCCTATGGAACTGCTGGCTAAAAGGAAGGGGTAAGATGCGGTGAAAGAGGAGATTTCCACTATGCTCTGCTTAGCATTACACAAGGTGCAGGTTGCATCCTTAAGATCACATTTGCCTGACACTGCTCAATCTGTCAACATGCCTCACACCACAGTGCTCTGGACATTTAACCCAATGCCTTTTCAGCCTATTTCCCTTCCTGCTGTGCTATCAGCTCACATATCTGCAGCTTTGCCTCTTCTTGCTCATTCAATTAAATGAAGCATGCTCATGTTTCCCAATAAATAATGTTCCATCTCAGCCCGTAGTATACTACAATCTATTTGAACATTTCATGAATTCCATTATTTTTTTCTGCCATGTTAACTTTAAGTGCCTTAAGCTGAGTTTGTACCATTGGACCAGAAGAGGTAGAGCTTGTGAAAGTGAACTTATCAAAGCTACATATCTATAATTTAAGAGATTGCTTATTTATTCAGGTGTGTGAAAGATTTCCCAAGGATCTTCACAAGCCATTTTAATGAACCCGTCACATCTAATGTTCAATGGGGAATAAAGTTGATTCTACTTGGAAAAATCAGTGGTGACAAATACTGGAAGAATGGGGCACCATTCAGTAAAGAATTTAAATACAGCTTCTCATGTTTTTCTTCATTCTGATATTTCTGCACACATTTTCTTTGTTTAATATAAGTTTCTACTGTGCTTTAAGTATATGCTGTCAATGATAGCATATGGAGAGTTTTGAAGATGCTCCTGATTCACACTCCAAAAAGGAGACTTTTTGGTGTAGCCTGACTAAGAGTACTGTACTTAAAAATGTCTCTGACTAAATAAAAATCTACTAAGAGTATCTGCTTTGTATGCACTAAGTGATGGATAATACTTATTCTGAACAGATATTCAATATGCCTACCACCCTAAGTGAATGTATCTCTTCTTACAAAAGCACAGAGGAAAGTGATGTCACAGTCCCTCTAGATCATAAAATCTGGCAATAGCGCTTATTTTAACCCTAAGGTCATTTTCTATCTTTAAGATCATTTACAATTGTTTTATTAATAGCTGATTTGGAGCTTTTGATCAACATTGTAGTGAAAATAATTCTAATAATTTTAAAAGAATTTTCTACTTCCTTTTTTCTCCAATTACTCTCTTATATTCCTTTATATTCACTAGATTAATTAGATTATTTCTCAGAATTGACACTGAGTTAATAAAAGTTCTAGGCACAGTAAACTGCTTCCCTTCATGAGTGAGTTTTGCAAGCAATTTATTTCTTTATGATATCAGTGCAATGTGGAGAGGTACTATTATTCTGTTAGATCAATGTAGCACAAATAATAAAAACCCAGAAACTGATACTGGGGGTGAACCTGAAGATCAAAAAAGCAAAGCAACCAATCCACTAGAGAGCTTTTACCTCTAAGAAATCCTCAGCTAGAAAGAGAACAATTTCCTTTCTTATCCCGCCTTATAGTCCACTCTAGTTCTGGAATTAAAGGTATGTGACTCCCTAGTACTGGGATTAAAGGTGTGAGCCAACACAACCTAATTCTGTTTCTCCATTGCTCTTATGGTCCAGGGTGACCTGGAACTTGTAGAGATCTACTGACTCTGCTTCACAATCCTGGGATTAAAAGTGTATGACACCCCAGCCTGGTCTCTAGAGGCTTTGTTTTGGCTCCTTGGTCTTCAGGCAAGCTTTTTTTATAAAATGTAAATAAAATATCACTATAGATTAGATTGACTCTTAATTCCTCATCCTCATACCCAAAGATTTGTAAATATCCCAATATCCCTTAAAGAAATTTCTACCTACAATAGATTGTTATTAACACAGAGACTCATAACTGTTTGTGGGCAGAGAAGAAGAGACTGTGGAGCTCTCAGCCATCCATGGGATATCTACACGACACTCTGCCTCCCAAATCTTAAGGGTCAGTTTGGGAAGAGCACATGGAAAAGGTGTAAGAGTCCTAGAAGGGCGATAACTAGGAGGACACAGTATTGTCTGGACACAGAAGAGCCCTGGTACATAAGAGTTCACAGCAGTTTTGACAGCATCTACAAGGATTGTGAAAGCAGAAGACAGACAAAAATTCCAGCATGGAGAGCTGAGATTAGTTCAGGCTCCTCCAATTAGCTGACAAACAATTGTCAATTGATAGCTTCTAGGAAAGAAAGAGTCAGTCTTTTCTTTTAGAGTGCAATTCTTGGTAAATTGACTAGGCTCCAGTGGAAGGCTATATATCCAAGATTATTTGAATAGTGCTGTTTGGGACTGATAGAAATAAAACAAACAAACAAACAAAAAACATGTAGACTAGAGAACAAGAAGGGTAAATGGGGAAGTACTGAATGTAGGTACTGGACAGTTGAGGTGCAAAAGATTTGAGGCTAATTATTCTTTTAGTTTTAACTCTGATTTAGGGTTTTTATTTTGGTGGTACATAAAAGCATAAAATGTATTTGTTATTAAATATACAAAACTGAGTGTGAGGCTCTATAACTTAAGAATGATCATACCACTTCCACAGAAGTTCATTGAGATATACAGAGGTTGGATCTGGCTAATCTTAATCTGTGATGTTTTTTGTTTATGAGTATATACATATATACACACATGTACAAATAGTGTAACAAAAGGATATACAATAGTGTCAGTACATAAGAGACAAGTACTGAGACATTGGGGATGATCTATCGGGAACTCAACAAGGCTAGCTGGCCTGGGTCTGAAAAAGCATGGGATAAAACCGGACTCGCTAGACATAGCGGACAATGAGGACTGCTGAGAAGTCAAGATCAGTGATACTGGGTTTTGATCCTACTGCACGTACTGGCTTTGTGGGAGCTTTGGCAGTTTGGATGCTCACCTTACTAGACCTGGAAGGAGGTGGGAGGTCCTTGGACTTCCCACAAGGCAGTGAACCAGGACTGCTCTTCGGGCTGATGAGGGAGGGGGACTTTATTGGGGGGGATATGGGAGGCGGTGGAGGGGAGGAGGCAGAAATCTTTAATAAATAAATAAATTGAAAAAAAGAAATTAAAAAAGAGACAAGTGTGAATATGAGAGAATGCAATAGAATATTGCATGAAATTCTAAAAGAACTAATGAAAAGAAAATCTAGAAAAATGAAAACTCTGAGTTAAAACTCTTGGAACTGCAAAATCCAGAAAGCATTATCCTACAAAAAGCAATGTAAAAATTAAAAGATTTGTTTTTGTTTCAGAAGGGAATTTATTTGACAAAAATTTTAAAACACAATAGAACATTCCATAGTTAACTTTATATAATAAATTAAACTATGTAAGAAAACAAGAACCAAATGCTGTGGTTCAGAATGAATGATCAGTCACCCACAGCCCAAATCCACAAAACTTTGTCACGGATTCCTGTGAACAAATGACCATCACTTGCTTAATCAGAAAGACAGCTTTGTAATAGTGCTTTTGTAAAGCTGAATTTATAAAATAATTTTTAATAATATTAATTTTTCTAAATATTTCTTTGTATTGCATATATACAATGTTGGACATGTGCAAAGGTGAAAAGATTGTATCGAAAACCGTTTTAAAAAGTATTATCAATTTAAAACTGTGGGATGAAAGAAGCAAAAAATAATAGCACAGAAATTGTAAAGAAAGTTTCCACGAGGGATATAGTACTACCAATGTTGCAGAGGAAATCCAGAGATCTAACTAAAGATTATGATCTTTAACTTTATTTCTATGTTTTTATCTGAATAAATAGCTGCACTGCTGTTTCTTAAAGACATGACCACTCTTGATGAGCATACTTGCTTTTGTTTTTGTGGATGTTGCAGCTGTTTTTAAATTTTGTAATTTGATACACTTCAGCCCAAGCATTCCTTTTTAAATTTCTGGGTCTTCTTTGCCATTTTTCTCTGTTGTTTTGGGCATGTGGAGACTGTATCGAACATCCACAAAACCTGACCAAAACTTTCCTAAAACCATCACTACTGAGTAGTAAGTGCCTTCCTTTGCTGCTGTTCATTCAATTGTTGTCAAATAAGTCAGCAGTTTTGTTAGGCTTCTTCAGGTAAATCTAGCTACCATGCCCTTGAAAACACTAGTTTCACCACAGAGATGACTGGCATGTTATTAAAATGCTTCCATCAATGCCATATGGTGTGGCTGAACCTCTCCCTAGAATTCAGCTTTCTACCCTTATTAATACAGTGTTCTTGTTTAGTAAGAATTGTAGGGTTCTTTTCTATTTCAACATACAGCATTTCAAACAAAATGCCTTTTCAGCTTCTGCAGTTTATTTTTAACGTTTGAGACCCTAGCGCTTTGATCTTATGGAAAGTCGGTTGGTATTGTGTTTCCTGTTGAAATGGCTGGGACTGTAATTGAGACCTGCTTTCTCCTAGGCTGCAGACTATTTTAGTAAGTGCAGGGAGCAGACAAAAGGCATTCACAAGAATCTTATGTGGAACTAGAGCTGGCTATTCTCCTCTGAAAGTTAGGAATTTGAGGGTCTGTGGTAGGTAAGAGTGTACCACAGCCATCTTACGTACTAGTATCTTAAATTTAAAAAGTTTTGAAATTCTTTAGTCCAACATTCTACATCTATAGAATGATAATAAAATAGGCATATATTACTTAGAGTTTTATGGTGATTAAACTGATGTGGGAGTGTCATATATCAATCTGTTGATTTCATTGGTTAAGTAATAAACAAACTGTTTGGGCTCATAGCTTAGAACATAGGTGGGTGGAGTAAACAGAGCAGAATGCTGGGAGGAAGAGGAAGTGAGGTAAGACACCTCGGACAAAGACTGACAGCTCTGCTCTCTGGAGCAGAGACACCATGCTCCCGGCTCCTGGATCGACGCGGGGATAGCTCTGCTCTCGGAGGCATGTGATGAAGCTCCGACCCAGGATGGACGTAGGCTAGAAGCTCCCTGGTAAGCCACCTCGTGGGCTACAACAGATTATAAGAAATGGGCTAGTCCAGGTGCGAGAGTTAGCCTAGAAGAGGCTAGATATGATGGGCCAAGCAGTGATTAAAAGAATACAGTGTGCATGTAATTATTTCGGGGCATAAGATAGCCGAACCAGGCGGCCCGGGGTGCTGGGGAAGCAGCCCCACCACTCCTATTACCACATTAAACAGTTAATAATATAAAGCATTTGGAACAATCATTTGAAGCAGCACATGCTCAGTGCATTTTCATATTCACCATTCCCATAATTAAAACCTAATCCAAAGGTACTTCAGATACACACACACACACACACACACACACACACACACACACACACATTCTGTCACCTATCACTTTATTCCAAAATGCCCCTATTTTCAACTTTCTACTTTATTTCTTATATCGCTGGTGACAGAAAAAAAATCTTAATTATTGATGTTTTTACTACAACAGGCCATGGATGAGAACTGAACAGATTAAATATGAGTGACAGAACTGAGTGGCATCTCAGCATTAGATACAGATTGAGGTATGGGCTTTATAGCCTTTCCCATTGGGGCTGCATTCCCAATTGGAATTAAAATTACAGGTAATATTCACATAGAAAAAGGAAGCTCTTAATACATATTACAAATTCTAATTAAGTTTCTCTGAAACTCCCATTATTGTATATCAGTATATGGATAAGCATTCCTGTGGGCCACATAGTAACGATTTCCACGCCGTCCCAAGGTGACACTGAATTCTCTACACCGTACACACATTCTTGTTAATGCATGCATTAACTTTCAAAAATATTTTTGTTGAGTTATTTTTGGAATCTGTATATATTTTCATTAAGACATAATAGTCATTACATTGATTACTTTTCACTGACATCCACTTAGGACCTAAGTGTGTTTCCAGCACATAATAAATCTATAAGTCACAAATGATTCTAAGATACTAACACCAAAAACTACTTTTTAAAAAGTGTCTGTATAATTTCTGTGGTTTGTAGAAGTATAGTTCATTTATTGGCATATATTGCTCACTATTTCCTTCTAGATACATTGTTGATACCACAGCTTCATTAGTCCCAAGAGATCACCAAGTTTTCTCTGAACTCTCTTCCATTCACATTCTGTTGAGTTACTGCCAGGCTCATCTTGTAGGTGCTTTGGCATCTCTCACTATTCACTCCATTTTTTTACCTATAATCCTATGTCATACACTATTTCTGAAGGCAGATGCTACCGACTCAAAGTATGTCTCGATTTAAGTAGCATAACTTCTGCTGTAATTATGCAGGAATCCAGGGTCTTTCTTTATCTGGATTCTTGCGTAGCAATTTTATCTGACTTGGTTGCTTCCACCCTTTCCCAGCATAATTTCAGGTGTGAGATTGTGAAAGTTAATTTTAGCTACAAAGAGACCCTAGTGTATTAACAGTATTTAAAATAACTGTGGCTGATTCAACTTCCCCTGAAGTCATTTCTCACCCTAAACTAGGTTATTCTGGATTCCTTTCTCCTTTGGGATCTATGTAAACAAATTCTCATTCCTGACATGTCTTTGATCTTTTAGCTACCATGGAAGATCCTTTCTCTAGATTTTTTTGGGGGGAATTTATTCTGATCTAGCAAGTAGTTCTTACACAGAAGTTATCTATGGCCTTGTACAGTTATTCCTCTTTGCAAAGTGTAAGAAAGTCTCCTTTACTAATATTTGTAACCTTGGACAATAACAAACTCTAATGTTAGTGAGTTTAGATGTTTTTCATATTTTAAAATAACTTCCCATTATTCTGTTAAAGTTGATGTAGCCAAATACATTATGTTCAAAATAACCCAAATGGATGGAAAGCTGTTATGAGTTGATGTTATGACTGTGTCAAATTGACCTGCCTGTCTCACATTTGGAGCACTCTGTGACAGTGTTTGGAAGCACACAGTGGCTCCATTGGATTCCTTTCTTTATTCTTTTTTCTTTTGTGGAAAATAGATTTTTTTCATACAGTGCAATCTGTTTATGGTTTCCTTCCCACAGTTCTACCAAAATCCTAACCAACCACCTCCCATCCCATCAAACTTCACATGTTTTCTTTCTATCCCTCATTATAAAAAAAAATGCATCTAAATCATGAAAATGAAATAAGATAGAATGAAAACAACGAGGCCAGAATAAAACACAGGAAGCAGTCTTAACCACAGTCTTTATATTTTCCAGGAAACAACAAAACCAATAATGTAGTCTTTAGGATCCAAGAGATAAAAGTAGATACTGAGGAAAATATTGCTGAAGACTTTTACTTGCTCCTTAACCTTTCTTCTCTACTCTAAAACCATCTAGGAGAGAGGGCAGAGCTTGTCACTACCTTTGATAGAGATCGTACACTGCAGGAAATACCAAGGAAGCACTATAAGGTGTAGTAATAGGAGTGGCGGGGCTGCGTCCCCATTCCCCCGCCACACCCCGGCCGCCTCCGGCTAGCTTTACCCGAAATAATTACACGGACACTGTATTCTTTTAATCACTGCTTGGCTCTTTAGCTCTAGCCCTTTTCTCGGCTAACTCTCGCTCCTGGACTAACCCGTTTCCAATCATGTGTGTCGCACCCCAAGGTGCGCTTACCGGGAAGATTCTAGCCTACGTCCATCCTGGGTCGGAGCTTCATCGCGTGTGCCTCAGAGAGCAGAGCTCTCGCCTCTGCCCGCAAGAGGGGAGCATCGTGTCTCTCTGAGGCATCTGCCCCCGAGAGGAGAGCTGTCGAGTCTCTGAGCTCACTTCCTCTTCCTCCCAGCGTCTGCTCCTCCCACCTATGTTCTAACCTATCAGGTCAAGCAGCTTCTTTATTTAATTAACCAATGGCCTTCCTCCATTAATAAGGGCTATTACATCTTATCCTTTCAAATTACTCAGTATTGATAAAATGGTGTAGACTATATTAATATATATGGTGTGGGAAGTCCTTCTGTATATGTGTTGCTTTTATTGGTTTATGAATAAAGAAGCTGTTTTGGCCAATGGCTTAGCAGAATAGCGTTAGGTGTAGAAAACTAAATGGAATGCAGGGAGAAAGAAGGTGGAGTCAAGAGGTACCATATAACCACCAGAGGGGAAAGAGGTGAGCTGCTAGTTGGAACCTTGTCAGTAGGCCAAGAGCCTTGCGGTAAAATATAAAATAATAGAAATGGGTTAATTTAATATGTAAGAACTTCCTAGGAATTTGCAGAGAGATAAAAAGAACCTTCAAAGACTATGTTGAGTTTCGTTTTCACCATCTACTTCTGGACAAGGGTCCTACCCTTAAGAATGGCTTGTTTCATCTGTGAGACTCCCTTAGAGAAAACTACTGTCTTCGTCTCCAAGTGGTTATCAATTGGAGACAGCAATTCAGTAGGGATGAAATGTATGCAGATAGCCACTTAGGACTGAATGTCCCCAAGAGCTCTCACTCTTTGCATAAAGTCTGGCTGAGGGTCTCTGTAATTGTTCTCATCTGCTGCAGGAGAATGCTAAGTAAGGCATTGATCTGTGAGTACAACAAAATGTTATCATGAGTCGCTTTATTGCTATATAGGTTTCTTCTGCTGAACAGTAGAATTTAACTTTCTTCTGTGCACCTGGCCTAGGTATCATTTTTCCTATATCAACTCTATGGATCTATGCACATGGAAGATTCTTTTCATCTTTTGGTATGTTCTTCTACTCTTTCTTTAGTATCTTGAAGCTTTTAATCACAATAGTCTTTACATTGCTCGATTAGAGTTACCCCCATGATATTGTATATTATAGAGGCTGTTGTACAGAGTGTTGTGTTCATGCTTTCTTTCTCAATCTGTTTACCATTTGTATATAGGAAGAATCCTGGTTTTGTATTTTAATTTTGTAACCTGTGTAGTTCACCGAGAGTGGGGACAGAGAAGCAAGAGATCTGTTACCAAGCTAGGAATAAGACTGGGGAATGAGAAGGAGAATTAAAATCCCTTAACTGATTTTCTGGCTAACGTGGCCAGTTTGTTTCTATGTAGATACTTCAATAATTTCTTAATACTACAAAATAAAGCCTTATGACAATGAAACTAGAGCCAGGAAATAACGTTGACAGTCCATCAGGAAGATGTAGGGACACTGTGGCTGAGGAAGTGATGGAGTAAGAAGTGGAAGTGACCTAGGATCATAATTTATAAGTATCGACAAGTTCAATTCTAATAGAAGAACTCCTCAAACAAACACTAATTAAGGGGAAACTATTGAAAAATACCTGACCACTGTTCTTTAAATATGATGACACCATGTGCATACATGCAAAGTAGACATTGAAACAGCTAGCAATGACTCTCAAATAGCACATACACCTGTATAGGAAATATGTAAGTCTGGATAAAATAGAATCGAAAGGTCCTGCCTGTATGAGTTCTTAGGTTTAATAGGATAAGAAGATGAAGATAAGAGGGTCTACCACTGGAGAAGTTGAGGGAAGAAGTCTATAACACATATCCAACTCTTTTTCCTGTACAAGTCTATTTAAACTGTAACATATTTGGAAGGAAATGTTTCATTCCCTTGATTTTTTTATGGGTTCAAGACTATAAAGTATCTCCAGGGACAAGAAATGTATTTATATAAGGAAGATGCTCACCAGTATGTGAGACAAGAAAAAAATTTGTGCTGTTTTTTTTTTCCCAGTTCTGTTCTGTTTTACTAGTTTCATAAGTATTCCTGAGAAGTTCTATGCAGGTGGAGCGCAGATGCCAGTGTACACTAATGTGTATTTGGTTTATTCTAATTAAAAAATTTTCTGCTGTAATATATTGTTCTGGTGGTATACCGAACATAGACATCTGATGGATACATTTTTCTAGACAAGTTTGCACTGGCCTTAAAAAAGAAATAGAAAACCATAGACATATTTCCTCATTTTCTAGTTAAAACAAAATTTAACTGATATAGAGACTTCTTTGTACTAGATTTAAGTCATTCATTGTGTCAAGTTTCTCCATCTGTTAAAATAAAAGGTAGATATTTTTTATTCCTTTGGTCTTTATTTGCCCTTGAAACATATGTGAAATCTTTTGGAAGAAGCAAAATCAACTTATGCTGTATTGTTTATTTGTATTTATAATCTCTCAAGCTAAAAATGGAATTTTGAATTTTTCCATGTTCTTCTTAGTCAAATGCTTGGTGATATCATGATCAGATGGTTGGAATTATTATTTTTATCTTTTCTATTTAGGTTATGAGGCCCATGAGCCTGGGAGTATTTTGTTTATTATCAGTGATTACATGGCCATTTCCCTGCAACTCTGTTCACACACAACTCCTTCAAAGACATATTCTGGACCAAACTATCTTTGGCCTCTTGTTTTATATGCCATCTGGAAACATCATCTGGTACAGAATTTTAACCCTCATTACTTTAAAGTAATTGCCCATTTAAGTTCCTTAACTCCCTCTACCATTGAGCAAATGCCTTTATTATACATTCAACTCTCAGAAAAGAATAGTCAGGTTACTTTTAAATTGTCCATGCCTTTCTTCATTTCTAGAGGCAAACCCATATGTATTTATGATAATAATGAAAACTGATTTTGGAATAAATCTGATAAAATCCTAGTTGAAAATTTAAATCTGAATATAAGACTGTAATCTTCACTTGGCCAGATGAAGAGCTTAAAAACAAAAAGAACTGTAAACTGTATGATTGAAAGCACTAAAACTAGCTTAAGGTAAAAGAATTAATTGTCCTGAGTTCCAGATGCCCTGGGTTACATAGTAGTACCAGTTGGAGCAACCCAGATAGCATATATTTAAGATTTTTTATATAAATAAGGAATCACCCAAATTAAAAATTGTTTTTATGTGCACAATAGGTAGAAGTTCTCTAGACAATGCCTGAAATTGCATTCCAAAGCTACCTCTGGTGGCTTCTTGCTGTGGAAACATTTATTTCCACCAAAGCATGGTTCTCGTCATCTGAGAAGCAGAGAAAGTGACACCATATTTGACAGAAAGGAATTTTACTCCAATTACAGAATCTTTGACTTTAGAGGTACTGAATGAAATTCTGACACATCAGAAAGAAATTCTAATTATTTTCACAGCCGTCATTCCTCTGATGATCAGCAGAGGTTAGACAGAGCTGTTGAGGCATTAAATTGTCATAAATAGGAAAAACGGATACTCTTTCTTTTGGAGACATGTCCTCTAATCCATAATTTCAAAAGCATCTCTTCCAAGTAACTTAACTTGCTCAAGGTAATGTCTTCCAGTCAATAAAACTGTACCTCTTGGGGACAGCTATAAATGAGAAAACTTCTTTCTGTTTCAGTCTAATTATGTAATTGCTAGCTTTTTTTTTTTTAATCTTAGAGTGTGTATGGACTTCATGTGGTGGTAAAGATGGAGATGCCTATTTTGGAACTGCTTAATAACTATTTGGTGTAGTTGGGTCAAATCATGAGGATGTAAAGCATATTCTTATAGTTTCCATACTGAAGATGTATAAATGTCTTAACTTTTAGTAGAGGGTTCTTTTTTATTTATCTAAAAGTTTTTACTTAGAATTTTCTACAAAAACTTGTCCTAATCTAATGCTACAAAATTTAAGGGATTTTTTTTTCTTTACACCTTTAAGGTGCCAGGAAATCATTATTATATAACTATTTTCATTGATATTAAAACTATGTTAACTATAATCATGTCACTGTTTTTCTCTGAATGCAATCATGTTTCCGAAAGGTCGGTGAGTGGTTCTGAATATTTTTGAACAGGAATAATTTATTGATTTTGAAAATTAACAGAGTGAGAAACTATTATTTCCTAAAATGTACAGTATAGCTTCACACCCCCTTCACATATTTAAATATGTAAATAATGTGATATTTCCGGAATCTGTTGGTCTAGTTAAAAGAGAGCACATTTCCTGCTTTCTTATTGTATCTTTTAGTCTGTTCATATCTCACTTGTTCAGGATCGCTCCAGGGTACACAGATGGTGCAGAGTGGGCACAAGTTACCCTATGGCAGAGGCACGGCTTCTAAATCATGCACTCCATTGTTCAGATTGCTGGAATTATGCCTCACTCTTTGCGTTTCTGACATATTGATAGTCCCACTTTTGCATTTGATATTTGAGTCTGTCTCTGTGGGTTTATTGTTTGTAGGCAGCTCCCATTCTGAGAAACTTCAGGGATCAATCTTGAGTGTTTGAAATGCTTGCTTGAACTTCCCTTGCTTAATCAGGCTTTTAGCTGATTGCTTCTCTGCTGGCCTCCTGCATTTCTTCAGGGCACACTTACAAAGCATTCAAGGAAATACTGAATGTGTGTTACTATCCAGAGTTTGAATTTATTTACTGTGTTCTCAGCTCCACATTAGAGCACAGTAGGGAACACTATGTGCATTTATCTTTTGAATACCAACTTATTATGAAAATATGAGCTTCCAAGATAATTTTCATTAGAGATATTTGAGAGTTATAGCTGAATTTTCATGGTTCATGTGAGTACTAAATCTAGGATCCTTTGTCACTTGAAATGCTTGCAAATATATCTATGAAAAGGAAAAAAATGTAGGAAAACAACAAATCAGCTTCAAGGCATGAGAAAAGTCCTCTAAAATATGATTTAAAAATATATTAGAGCCTCAATCCTTCTCTTCAATAGTAAACAAATAATGAGTCTAAGAATATATTATTGTAAATTGCTTGATGTTATAAATTCATAATATGCATTAAAGCTGATCCATCAAATAATTTCTAATATTATTTGGAAATTAAAGTAAAAAGTCAATTATTTAGCATTTATGAATTGTCCTAAATACATGCAAGGGAATATCACATCCTTTTCTTTTAGTTATTGTTTTATTCTTTACTTTATTCTATGTTGCACAAAGAGGTGAGTTTTTGTTTATAATAGTATTTACTATGTCTACCTTCCACAGAACATTTATTTCTCAATAGATAGTGAGTGCTAAATAATCGAAAGGTCTGCACTTAGGGTGTCTAGCAGGCTTCTTCATGCTCTATAACCAGTGTGACAATTGTTTCTGGTAACAGGACGCTCTTCCAAACTGGCGTGCACCAACTTTCAACCTAACCTCCCTGATGTGCCTAAACACTACACAGTGTACCCCCCAGTAGCAGCCGGCAGGACACAGCTGATTCATTCCCACATTAATTTGTGTTATTTTGTATAATTTAAATATCTTAGAATGAAGTTTTTATGCATAAATTATGCTTCTAGCAGGAAAAACTTGTTGTGCAAGAATATGCAGTTTTCTGAAGAATTAAAACTCATTTATTTTTGGTTCCATAGTACAAAAGTTGTAGGCAGAATTAATTCTCATGAAAATCTCACACTATGATCTATGACCACACATTTAATTTTTAAAGATCTTATTTTAATTAAATATGTTTAAACTCTTTCATCTTAACTGCTAAACAGAGGCTAGAGACTTAATTTCTACTGAGACAATAACACCTCATAATAATATGATAATATGCTAGTATTTAACTAAATGTATTGATTCCTAGAAAAAATATTAAAATTCATCACTCCTGATTTTAAATAGCTAAATGAAATAAACCTATCAACATTATAAGTTATGAGCCCTGTATTTTTCTCTAACTTATTATAAAAATATTTAACTTTCTAGTCTATATGTAGATGCCTGTGGCAGATTGATAGTATCATTTTTCATTTATTGAAAATGGTTTTTCATACAATATATTCTGATTATAGTTTAGTCTTGCCAAACTCCTTTGAGACCTTTTCCGTGGATCAGAATCCACACCCTTTGTGTTGGCTATCTACTTTTGGCTAAGAGTCGTTTGTTTCCTTAGTAAGATTCTGTTGAAAAGAACTTCATTTTTGAGTGGTTATCAATTGGAGATAGCTTAGAAGTTAGAGATGTGAGATTGTGTCTACTTCTCCTCTCACACTGGAATCCCATCTACCATAGACCCATGCAGACCTGCTCATGTTGCTGCAGTCTCTGCCAGTTCATATGTGTTTATGTCCTCCTGTGTTTAGAAAACATTGTTTACTTGGTATCCTCCATCCTCTCTTACTCTTACAATCTTTCCACATCCTCACCTTCAGGGTTCCCTGAGTCCTTGAGGTGGGAGGCATTGGAGGAAGACAGAGACTTCCCATTTATGGTCTCAGCTTTTTTTGCATAATGTATGGCTGTGATCTCTGGATTCGATTCCATCTACTGTAGCAACAAGTTTCCTGATGATGGCTGGACAAGGCACTGATCTACCAGTATAGCAGAATGTAGTTAGGAGTCATTTTGTTGCTACTTTCTTTTCATAGAACAGTAGTAATTTGAAAAGATAGATGTAATAGCCCTTATAGTGCTTCCTTGGTATTTCCTGCTATGAGGGATCTCTGTCAAAGGTAGTGACAAGCTCTTCCCTCCCTTCTAGCTGGCTTTAGAGTAGAGCAGAAAGGTTAAGGAGCAAGTAAAAGTCTTCAGCAAAATTTTCTTCATATTTTTTCTGATATCTACTTTTATCTGTTGGATCCTAAAGACTACATTATTGGTTTTGTTGTTTCCTGGAAGAAAAAAAAAAGACTGTGGTTAAGACTGATTTCTGTGTCTTATTCTGGCTTTGTTGTTTTCGTTCTATCTTATTTCATTATAGATATCTATTTTTTTTCCTAATGAAGGGTAAAAAGAAAGCATGTGAATTTTAATTAAGGGGATGTGTTTAAGAAATAGTGTTTAAGTAAAGACTAGTTATTTAACTTTAAAGCAATGATTATCATCTACACAGCACAAGAAGAAATGAGTGGATAAGGAGGGAGTTTTGGTTAGTGATACTAAAATTCTGATCGCCACAGGGTTTGAGAGCCCCGATCTGATCAAAGGCTAATGGGAAAGCTTTGATACTAGAAGAAACAATGCTTTGTCTATGAATATTGGTCGGAGGGAGCCTTTCAATATTTATCCTTCTTCACAAACAACTAGAGTCTATCTTGAGGTGAATTTCCTCAGAAATTAAGCAATCCATGACTTCAGTAAAGATGACCTCTATACCATATGATCTATAGTTTTGAAAACTACTCTTAAAAATAATTTTCTATAAAAGTGAAATGATAAATGTAATCACTTAATATTATTCATTTCCTATGATTATATGCACTGTATTTATGTTATTTTTCTATCCTTTTATGATAAATGAAAATGTATAATAATAAATGATATAGCAATAAATAAAAGAATTATATAGACCAAGACATATAATCTTTGAAATGTTTCAATTTGCAAAACATCATTGTAATATAAACTTACACATACTATATTATTTTATTTTCACAATTTTAAGATTCTATCCAACTTATATAGCCATTGTACAGATAAGTGTATGTTAAACAGAATACCCAAGTTTATATGGCTAGAGCATGGTAAATTCTTTGTTAGAAAACAATTTCTACTTAAGTTAACACTCCATAACTCTGCCTTCCTTCTTGCCTTAAAACAATCTTTCAAAATATCATAGGAGTTTGGGGAATAGATTCACATTTTATTTCTTGATATCTTAAGTGTTAATGAAAAGAGTCGGCACACAAGCATCATTTGGGTGATTGTCACTGAGGTGTGCAGAGCACATTTGGACAAATGTTAAACTGCATATTTTCCATGGTAAGAGAGACTAAGAAAATACAAGAGCAAAGGTGTTTAATAATTGTAAAGGTAGATATTGTAATACCACTCTGATGGAGGAGTTACTTTCATTGGTTAATAAAGAAACTGCCTTGGCCCATTTGATAGGCCAGCCCTTAAGTGGGTGGAGTAGACAGCACAGAATGCTGGGAAGAAGGGAAGTGGGTCAGATGCAATGAAGCTCAGACCCAAGATGGATGTATGCTAGAATCTTCCTGGTAAGTAACCACCTCCGTGGTAGTACACACATTAATAGAAATGGGTTCATCAAGATGTGAGAGTTAGCCAGTAAGAGGCTAGAGCTAATGGGCCAAGCAGTGTTTAAATGAATACAATTTGTGTGTTGTTATTTTGGTTATAAAGCTAACCATGCAGGAGCCAGGTGGGACGAAAAGCAGGCCTGCCCACAGCTCCTTCTACACCACTCAAAGCAGTATAATATCACATGTACACACAAACATACACACACAAACATACAAACACATTTTGAGAAAACATTTCATAAACAAACCCCAGGATGGTCTCATGTGTACTAAGTAGTCAACAACGAGTTTGAATTTTCAATCTTCTTGCCTCCACCACAGGAATGAATGGATTACAGGGAGTATGTCACCACACGTAGTTCACTTGGTATTGATAACTGACCCAAGGCTTTGTACATGCTAGAAAAACTCAGAGACTCTCCATTGACTGAACCATCATCCAGCCTTGAAATAGAAGTCTTTCCTTGAGATTTAAAATGATAGTGTTACTAAATGAAGTTGCCAAAGTAGGTGAAATATCTTGTAAAGAAACCTTAAGGAGAATAAGAAACAACTGTTATAGTTTGTAAGAGAAAGATTTGACTAAATATGTATACTTTCAGCCAAAAATTACATTAAATCATTAGTAGATTCCACATTCACATATTTCTTCTTTAACTTTGAGCAGAATCACATTTCTTCTAAATTTAGAAGGAATTGGGTTGGGTTATTTTAAGATGTTTTTCTAGCATCACTGGAGGGGTGTTGCACTCTCATGAAGCTTGTTGTGGCTTTTATTTGAATAATACAACTACTCTACTATAACCTGAGTACTGAGCTATTGTTCAGAATTGAACCAGTGTACCACCTCAACAGTCACATGCTATGAAAGAGAGTTGCTAAGGCAGTGTAAAGTATGGTCCAGGTAGTCTGAAAGAATTTTCCCAATGAGTAAGTGCAACTGAGATGGAATTTGACACATATATTATACTGAACTTTATTTCATAGTCTGTTTCTCTTGAGTTAAAGAAATATAAATTGGTAGGTAAGTTAGATTTTAAAATTATATATGTAAAATAATTAGAATGCACTGAAGCTAACATTTCACTCAAGAAACAAGCTATATCAAGAAATATAGACAGGGCAGTAATAAATCATGATCTTAGGGTGGGAGCATATGCATCAAATATGTCTTCTGGATAGGATAAAGCTGTTTCACACATAAACTTACTGCAATTGTGGTTCTCTGCCAACCAGGCTGATTAACATTTCATCATTTGTGGGATGAGGTTCATGAGACTTCACACTCCATATGGGTTAATAATTGTTGGGGATGCTATTTCATTCAATGTTATAGTTACTAGCTATCCACACCTATGTAACCTCTCACCTGTGCTTCTGCAAGCAGCTCTAAACTCTGCCATAAAGAGAATGAAAGGGGCTTGTTGGAAAGAAGAAGGGAGTCAGCAGGAAGAAAGGGATAAAAGAGGATGACATATAAATTGAGACTCTTCTTTTGTTTTCCAGCTACCCAGACCTGAATAATCACACAAAACTATATTAATTACAACACTGGCCAATGGCTTAGGCATATTTCTAGTTGACTCTTACATCTTAAATTAACTCCTTTCTATTACTTTTATTTTATCATGAGGTTCATGGTTTACCAGTAATGTTTTGTCATCTCTCTCCTTTGAAAGAAATATAGCATATTTTTCCATCATCAGCTACATGGCATTCTCCTGACTTTGCCTTCTTTCTTCCTCTCTCTTTATTTGTATATCCCAACTAACTATATTCTATCCTGCCATAAGCCAAAGAAGCTTCTTTATTAACCAATGGTAATAAAACATATTAACAGCATACATAGGGGCATCCCACATCATCTCCTCCTTTCTGTCTAAATAAAAAGAAAAGTTTTAAATTTGACATAGTAAAATTGCATATAACAAAACAGGGATCAGACAAAAATTGCAGTTAAAATGTTTTTTTGTGGGTATAATAACAAAGGAAAACTATAACCATCTGTCTTCACCAAAGACTCCATCAAAGACCATAGTGTGGGGAGCCGTTCCCACATACTCCATTGCAAGATGGCGCTGACCATTAATTAGCACCACCACCGTAATCAAGCCAGTGCGCATGTACATGGTAAATGACAGTTTACCTTGTCAAGCCAGTGCGCATGCACATAGTAACTTTCCATCCCTTGCTCTCTGCCTCTCCCGTGGCGTCATAGGGTTTGACAGGCTGCAGCCAGTCAGAGTTTGACACGTACGAGGGGAGGACTGTTAAGCTATATAAGGGCCGGGTTTTCGACCCTTGAGGTCTTCGCTCTGTAAGCTTATGCTCTCCCTCTCAAGACGCATAAAGCTTTTCTGCAGAAGGATCCTGATTGTGCCGCGTCGTTCTTGCTGGCGAGACGGTAGCGCGGGACACCATAGAAGGATATAATATTATCTAAGTAACAGGATGCATTTTAAGCAACTTCCAAAACTCTAGAATTGACAAAGACATCTTGCTATCTGAACAGTCATCCAAAACTCTTCTGTAACATTGGGCATCCCTCTTTAGCCTACAGACCCATAGTATCTGGTAGATAGTTTTACAAAGAGGGAAATTTTAAAGATTTTTTTTGTCGATATTGGCAATTTGTCAGTCACTTTCTTCTGTGTTCTGCAGAATGTCTGGCAATTTCCTCTGTGAAGCAGGTACCCACAGGAATCATTCTATCTTTTAGAAAGTTTAGCAGTCATTTTTTTTTGTGGATCCTGCATGTCCAGTTCATGTAGAATACCATCAAGCAGTCCAGGCAAGAACAGTTCCTTGCCCAAATGGCTAGCAAACTATAAGGAGCCTTTTCTATGCCCATCATCCTCTTGCAGTAGATTGATGCTAACAGAAGCAGACATGACTAACATCATCTCCCCCTTTCTGTCTAAATAAAAAGAAAAGTTTTAAATTTGACATAGTAAAAGTGCTTTCTCTGCGAGCATGAAGAACTTAGTAGGAATCTCAGACAGTCACCTAAGAGTGTTGTGTATGGTGGCATAGGTGGCATTGATGGATCTATAACTTCAGCATTGGGAAATATGTGGAAGTATATAAATCTGGAGAATTCAGTGCCATGGGAGACTCTTATGGTAATACAGCAGAAAATGATAGTGAAAGATACATGTCACTTTTCTCATACATGGATGTCATACCTGCACATACATATGCACTGAATGTGAAACACTATTAATACACTCACACACTCATACACTTGCAAACACACTACACAAACACACACACACACACACACAGAACAGGCAGAGAAAGCCCAATTCTCATTCAAAAAGTTCTGCTATGTTGAAATCACAAAGGAACCTCCTCCTAATAAATTTGCTTTAGACTTAGGAGTTTGACATGTGGCTTTTAGAAAGCATAAATCATTTTTAAAGAAAAAAGTGCACCAAAAAAAAACTTTGTATTTCTAACATCACCAGATATAGGGTATTTTTTTTTTACTACTTAACCAGTACTGTAAAACCTTCAGGGTAATATTTCTCATGCATCTTTATGTGTGAATATGCAATATGAAACTGTATACACACACATATAAAGACCAAAGGGTAACCTCAGGCTTTATTCTTCAGGTACTATCTATCATCTTTTTTTGATACATGCTCTCTCATTTTCCTGCAAGTTATCAAGAAGGTGATACTGGTGGACCAGTAAGCCCTACAGATGTAGTGTCTCAGTTTGCCCAGTGCTGGGATTGAAATTACAGATAAACACTTCACGGTTTTTCTGGGAATAAACCCCAGGTTCTTGTATTTACATGGCAATCACTTTACCATCTGATCCATCTCCCCAGCCCATTATCTTCAATTCCCATG
>NC_022034.1:22211092-22230375 GCF_000317375.1 Microtus ochrogaster | reverse complement strand
TGTGTGTGTGTGTGTATTTATGAGAACATTCAAACATGTGCCACAGCATGCACGTGAAAGTCAGAGGCCAACTTTAAGAAGTAGTTTCTCTCTTTACAACATGTGAGACTTTGAAATGAACTTACGTGATCATTATGCATTTTGGTTGTCACCTTTACACTTTGAGGCATCTTGCTATCCTGAGACAAGTTTTAAAATATAATGAAATGTATCGCAAGTAGTCAATTTTCACAACAGAATTGACAACTATAGGCAGGAAAAACTGTAGAGGAAAACTAGGTGGGCATAGACTTGACCCAGTTTTTATTAAAATATAACTTAACACTTAACACCATGAACCAACAGGCCCTAAGTTCTCACACATAATAAAAGTAAATTGGATTGGTAGGTTTACCCAACCCTCAGTTCCACAATTCCTATTTTAGTTACAAAATTTTCTGCTCAGCAACTATGCATATTGAATAGAACTTGGAAGCAAATACATTAGTTATAGGTCATTGATAGACTTCAACTACCTCAATATAGCATAAGTTTACCTGGTGCTAAGCTAGTATGACAGATTTTTACAAAATATAATTAAACATAATGGCAAGTAAATGGAATTTTAAACTGCAATTTGGAAGAAAATATTAGCAGTCTGCATTACCCTATGAAAAATATAAGAATGTATCAAAGAAATGATTACTTTCAATCATTTAAACTTTTAACTATAAGAAAATAATATATTCTGCAATTATTTGGGAAAAAGCAACTGATTTGTCATTGTCCTCAAAACTTTAAAAAAGAAATATGGCTTATAAAATGGAATTTGATTTATTAAGTGCATAAACATTACAAAAAAGTGATGGGAAGAATCAATATTTTCTTTTTCAGTTATGTCTTTCCTTAATATCACATCTGGGATGGTTGTAGCCATCTGGCTTCTTTGCAGAAGAATCATTTTTTAACCAGAAACAGTAATTGCCTACACGTTAGTGTTTTATAGTCCACACTTCTTACATCATCACAATGACAATAAATACAAGCAATTTAAACCCCAGTAAACAGATGTAAAGTACAACTAAGGAAGATATTAAAATCAATTTTCTCAAGGTCAAAAGAGAGACTACGAGAGATCGAGATCTTAAATCTTCATCTTCTCACACCAGATGCAGTGGCAACAGATAAGGTGACACGAGGTTCTGTGCTCCTTGAGCACAACCGTCAGGAAACTGCATATTCAGCACAAGTGTTCCCACGTATCCACAAGAGGTACTCAGCTAAAGTGCAGCCATTTTAACCAAACTTGTGTTCCAGCATATATTGAAAAACATAGACATATTTAGCAATCACATACATTATCATTATTTAATATTTAATACTGTGAAAATGAAAATCTGAAAAAAGAGCCTTATGGATAGTTCAGTGATAAATTAACAATATGTTTTTTAAAAAAAGTTTCAAATCAATTCCAATTTCTTTGAATCCCTAAATTCACAATTATACCACTACTTAGTCATATATTAAACTTGTATTTGGGAGTAAGATATATGAATTGTAAGCCTTTTGCTCCACTGATTTAAATCTTCAAAAGCAATCTTTCCATCTTCCACATTGCTGAGATAGAAGCACATACATTAGCCCTTAGTACCTGCAGTTGGCTTCCAATATTCATTTACATATCACCCATTTGTAAAACAAAATAATTTCTCTAGGGGTATTAGAGGACTAGCCTCATATGAGATTCCACTTCCTGCAATTTTTTATAAGCTGATATCTCAGAGAGCATAAACAAGTGTGTTCAATATTAACTTAGTCAGTGGTTCTCAAACTGTGGGTCATGACCACAGTAGGGGTCACATCGTAGGTATTTATTTACAATTCATAACAGTACCCAAATTACAGTGATGAAATAGCATTGAGATGATTTTATGATTATGGGTCACCACAACATGAGGAAATATATTACAACGTCACAGTGTTAGGAAGTTTGATAACCACTGCCTGGCATAATATGATAATCAGCGGCACATTCTGTTTATGATTTACGGTTCATTTTAACTTATAATTTCCTCATCTGTTAAGTGAAGTTGAGGCAGTTCTAAGAATTAGTGAAGTGGCAGATGTATATATAGCACTTAAGGCAAAAGAGGAATAGGATATATTTCAATATACTGTAAGTTACTAATGCTGTTTGCCAGGGCATGGTTAATATCTTGTGCCATATAACAGGATATTGCTCCTCAATACGTTTCGCTATCTGAAGCGCTGCCCAGGAAACATCCTACAATCTAAATCACATGAGTAAATATTTCATGGACAATGGGTTTCAGGACAAGAAACCGAAGATAATTATACTTGCTTTATTCTGTACTTAAGAATATAAAGTAAGTTAGACCAAATTAAAACAATTTAATGTTCTTCAACATATAAATTTTTATGTTATTTAGCACATGTTTCAGTGGTTGTTTGGAGCTAATTATAAATCCAGAGCTATGTACTCTTGGCAAAGACTTTTGTATCCAGGATGCATAGAAAATCAGGGCAAAGGAAATTGCTTTTCAATGAGCCATCTCTTCAGAAATAACTACCCCAACTGCAGAGAAAATATGTCTCAAATTCATTTATTAGTCCAAATTTGCATACACTTTTTCAGTGAGTTTAAGGAAGGCTGCCAGATGAAACATTTACCTAATTTGTCTTAGCATCAAAAAACTCAGGAGTCAGACATTCAGATAACTAAGTAAATAAAAAAAAATTCAAGGAAGGTGGAGTGATTCTCTGGCCATCTCCATGTTTATTCCTGAACCTCCAGCAGTGGAAAATTTTGTTAACTACAACTCCTCTCTTTCTGTCCCCTCTCTCTGCTGCCTATGTCCTCCAAGAACTTTATGGCCAATTTCAGTCACCCAATCACAGACTCTGTCCTTTGGTTCAAGATTGCTTTATTGGCACAGTGAATTGGTTGTATGGAAAATTCTCCTGCAAAATTTAAGAGCAAAAATACCTAAAAGTGATGAACATAGATCATTAGAAAAAAGAAATAATATGATCAAAATAATCTGCAATTAAATACTTTAGACAAGATATACTGTTTGAATATGATCACTGACCTTTTTCTTAGCTGTTAACTTTATTTTGATCATGTATATATGTTCCAGTTTGGGTGTGTTTATGTGGACATACATGAACACGGGTGCCTACTGGAAAATCAGAAGATGGTGGGGGCTGGAGTTACAGCCAACTGCGAGTCATCAGACATGAAAACTGGGAACCCAGCTCCTAATCTTTACAAAAGCAGTGTGTTTTCTCAGTAACTGAATTATCTCTTCAGCCCCTACTTCTTCACTTTTAAACCATGTGTGTAAGCCAAATGTCAGAAAAGCAAAGTTCTAGATCAAGCATAATTTTCATCTATTTACCTTCTGATAATATGCTAGTATGTTATATTAACACTATGATTGGGGAAATATTTTCCATTTAATATATACAAAAGCAAAACTACTAATCAAATAAAATCATATTTTTGGCATAGATGTTGAAATTTCTTTCTATATTATTTACCTGAAAGTTTAGTACTTCATTAATTTTTAAATTGTGAATTATCAACAGTACTTTAATATCTAATTTAAGTATCGTAAAAGGAATTTCTAAAAGTTATTGTATTAAAAACATGACCTTTCTAGATCACAGGTACTTAATGGATAGAGACTGTGCAATTTATCATTTTAGTCTAAATGTTCAACATAATACTTACTAACTATGCAGTTAAGGATGAATAGCAATTGAATTTAAGTGTCCTATCAATGAAATTACCAACATGTGAAATAGTCCCTGAGAAGATTTGAGGGTCATAATTAAAGAAGATAAATTTGACTATGCAAAATAGGCAAATTTGCTTTTTCCTAACAAAATAAAGTCTCTAAATTATGGTGATTATAACTCAAGATATATTCAGTAATTCAACAATAAAATTGGCTACTTAATATTCTTGTCCTAAGGATTAATTTCAAAATAAATATGAATAAATATCTTCAAGAAGCTTAAAAATTGCTAATGGTGATAAAAGAGCTTTCCCACTAGGAAAGTTACTCCTCAAACCAAAGCTCACATAGCCAGGAAAACATTGAAAGCATGCTTGCCTTGTTAATCTTCTTTCCTGTGAATGCAGCATTGTACTAACTGCTGGTCTAGTTGAAGAATTTCCATTCCAGCTTCCTGGAAGATGCTACCACTTTCCTAAGGATTCCATGGGCATTCTTCTTCAGCTTCTTGAAAATGCCTCTTCTGTAATTTAAAATGTGTTTTTCAGTATAAATTACAGAGCCTAGGTCACAATTTAGGACCATGCATTAAAATGGGTTTTAGAAAATAGGAATTTTTGTTTCCTCTGGAATAAAGGCTAGATATCACAGAGGATATTCTACAGAATGGGAAAGCAGTTATAAAATTTGTGTCTTATTTGAATGAAGGTTGTGTAGAAGATAATGGAATAGAAAGTATAGGCTGGGGTGAGGATGGAAAGACAAGATGAAGGAATTTGGGGAGGAATAGCTAACCTGAAAATGTTTGAGAAAGACATCCAGAAACTACCACTACATAGTATCTAAAATGTATAAATACATAGATCAAAAAGTTCAAATTGTGTTGCATTATAATGTGGTAGAGTAAGGCCTCTTTACATACCACAGATTAACAAAAAAAATTCCAAGTCCGGAAATGAGTTATCTCTTTTAAAGTTGGTCAGTGTGACCAGTATAGGCCTTCAAATACCATAAGGTATTGTCATTGCTCTTAATCCTGTAGACCTTGATAGTGAGACCCTACTGATAAAAGCTCTACATACTGAGGTCATGGAATATGGTGAAGTCATGATGGCACTCATGATGAAGCTGTCCCTATGCACTAGCTTTCGAAAGGCTTGAGGGTGCTAGGCATGTTATCAGAAGAGAGGAGTAATGATCAGTCCTGCTCATCTGTGAACATCCTGAACTAACAGAGACTATAAGGCAAAACATTTCCATGTGTAGAAGAGTGGTTTAAATGTAACCAAGAACTTTCTGATTTAAATTCTGATCCACATGAAAATCCATATTTGGCACCAAGTTCAGGAACAGAACCTGTGGCTAGACAGGTCATTGGTTCTAGGATAGCCCTATTATTTTTCTAAGTACACCTAGTAGTAAATTGATTTTCAGTGATTTATTAATATAAGACATAGATTAGAATATGTTCCAACACTCATCAAAGAAGCCTTTTTCTGTATAGGTGTTGAGTAACACAGAGACCTACAACTCATCAAAGTGCAGAGAACAAGAAACTGTGGCATGCTCTACCCTAATTAGAACATCTATATCATGTCGATTTTCCCAAGCCTCATGGGGTACCTTGAAAGATTGGATAGAAAGTATAAAAGTCAAAGGTAGTGGACTGATAAAACAGTATTTTGTGGGTATCAGGACCTTTGGACATATAAATTCACATCCACTGTGATAGCATGCATAGACCTGAGCAAGAACAAGCCAGTCAGAATCCTAGAAAGTAGAGCAGAGATGATCAGGATAATCCACCGCTAGCTGAGGAGCTATTGATATTGAAGATTGCTGGGAAAGAGGGAAAAAGGAAGTTTTCAAGGAGGCAGCTCCTGAGGGGATACTCATGCTTCCATACATATGTGGGCATAATTGAGTTTATTCAGTGTTTTAAAGAAACAAACAAAAATACACAAAGTTGCAAGAGTCTAGTTGTAGAGATGATTAGCGATGAATTGGAGAAGAAATGGGGAATGGATTTGACCTAAATTATTTCCTGCAGGTATATAATTTTCAAACAATAAAAGAGGACCATACCAAATATAGGAAAGGGTGAAAATTTTTAGAGGTATATAATACAGTAAAGTGTGCTGTTATTGCCATGCTTAATATTAAACATAGTCTAATTGATTTCATAACCCAACACCCAAAATCAAAAACACAAAGTTTTATCTTGTTTATTTTGCAGTTTATTTCTGTGTATTAATCACTTTAAATCTATGCATTAGAAGTTTACCCAGTATATGCAGATCTTCTCTCATGACATAATGTATTAGTATTCCTCTTTCATGGTTTTTAAAAATAAATATAAAACATTAAAAACTGTATTTTAGGAACCATCACCATTTCCAGAAAAAATCCTTAAATTCTTCCACTTACTCTGGTTGTATGTTTCAATCATGACTTTTTGCCTATTACATTATTTCCAGTTGGAATTTTGTGTATACTTTGTTAAATTTCTACAAATAATAAAATAACATGATTTTTTTGTATAACTTAAGTTTTTGGTTGGCGTTGATGAGACAAATGGTCTTTAAGTTACTTTTCGCAAAGATATGAAAATTAATAATATGCTTCAATGAATTTTACTTTGAAAGCAGAGAACTTGTTGTTTATGCATTATTATTATTGTTTTTTTATATTACATTTTGAGAAAGACATGGGAATATCAAAAGGAAATAATTCAAGTCTCTGGAAGAATATTTTTTAGCAGGCTTATCAAATAGTGTTCTTTTAAAAGAATTAACTGATATAGCATGCAAAACATATAAAGAGTTTTGACATATAGTAAGTGACTAAATGAAACTCCCGTCTTTTCATTATTTTAGACATAAGAGAAAATGGATGATTTTTCAAAAGTCAATGTCAGTCCCCAGTGTCTCCTCCTCTGCCTATGGATCAGGGTATACCTCTAAGTACATCTCTAGCACCATGTGTATCATGCCTATTGCCAATGTGTCCTGCCATGATAATGGACTAAACCTCCAAGTCCTCAATTAAATGATTTCTTTTATAGGAGTTACCTTGCTCATGTTGTATCTTCACAGCATTGAACAGGAACTAAGACAGAAGGTTCCTAACTTTTTTGTGTTAATTTGTATTCCTGCTACTATGATGAAAGCATTTATTGGAAACTTTAAAAGTCTGGCCTCTAAGATTTTCTCTCAGGGTTCAAAAGAAAGACTCCACAATAACCAAAAGGATCTAGAATCTGGGGGTTAAGAAGTCTACTCACAACATGTTTTTTTTTTTATCCAGATGTCTTTATTGTTCTCTTTTGGCCACTGTTCTAATTATTCTGTACTAGCTAAAATTTCTCCAATTCTCTATCTCAATTCTAATTCCAATTCTCTTCAAAATTCTTTCATTGCTTATGCTTCGTCTTCTTCTTCTCCTCCTCCTCCTCCTTCTTCTTCACTTTCCTATCTCTGCTAATTTATAGGACACTTCTGTTCCAGCTCTGTCAACTCTCTTTGTTCTTACCAAGCTATAAAGACCCAAAAAAATTTTGCAGGCATAGTTTCCAAGAAACCTATGAGAACAGGCAAAGGAAGTTTCTTGCCCCTGAACCATTAGCACATTCTTCCGAATGTAGCAAGTTCTGATAGTCTTTAAGATTTGAAGTTTACATTTATTGCTCTAAGAAGTTAAAACAAAGAGGAGAACCAAGCCTCTAAATGATCAGATCTGGGATTTGATGCCTATCAGAGGTGCCAGTGGACGTTTGTCTTCCTCGGGCTGTGGGTAGATGGTTAATTACTTTTTATTTTTCCTGAGAGTATGATGGAAGCAGTAAACCTCCTGAAGTAATATCATCAGTAAAGTGAGGTTAAAGTGAGCATGAGGAGTTAGGGATCTTTAAATGTAAAGTTAGTTTTAGTTCATTGTAAATGAGGTAAACCTGGGGATTGCTTATTTTTTTCTATCTATCTGAGCAGCTATGAATCAAAAACTTTGGACATGAAGTAATTCTATCTCCTTGGATATCTGGAAATGCTTTTGCCTGGACTCCAATAATCAGCCAAATGCCTGCCAATGAAAATAAGTTCAGGAAGGCAGGTCTCTATGTTTACATTGAAGAAAAGAACAGAGTCCTAGTAGTGGGAAGCATATTTCTTTTCACATATAGCTATGGGATGTAACTAGTAAACCCAAAATACATAAAGAAAATTGTGCCCAGATCAAATCGTGCTGAACTGTGGAATGCAAGTCACGAATCTGTAACAGATGAGGATAATCTACAGAAATAAACAGCCACTTTATTTACAAAGCAATAATTCCAGCATGACTTGCATCCTGGCCTAATATTCTAAACAAAGCCCTTGGATCTGATTGTTTGAATTTGTAAAATAAGTTGGATTAATTACTGAATGATCCTCTGGATCATAGCAAGCTGCAAGAGTCTTCTGGTAGATTGTTTAGTAACATTTAAGTATATAATCATAATGCAAATAAAGATACTTTTACTTCTTCCTTTATTATTTGCATCCACTTGACTAATTCAGTTGTGTTGTTGTTCTATTCAACACTCCAAGTACTTTAAATTCTTTATTGTATATGGAATATACTTGATCAGGGTGAATTATCATTTTGATGTGTCCTTGCCTTTACTTTGCAAGTATTTTATTGAAAAAATTTGTATCTATGTTCATAAGGAAAATTAATTTGTAATTTTATTTCCTCATTGCATTTTTATCTGATTTTTGCATTAAGATATTTGTGATTTCTAAAAGAAAACAATTAAGCAATGTTTTTTATCTTTTTATTTAGTGAAATGAAATAATTAATTATATTAGTATTGCCATTAATTATTAGAAAGACTGGTAGAATTCAGAATTCAGCACTAAAACCATTTATAACTTTTTTGAGACCTTGTAATTGCTGCTTCTATTTCACTAGGGGTTATGGTTCTGTTTCAATTGTTCATCTTCATTTAACTTTGATTGGTGATGTATCAAGAAATTTATTGATTTCTTTTAGTATTATAACTTGATAGAAAACAGATTTTTAAAATATGTCCTTATTGTTCTTCTTGATTTTTCATTTTCTGTAGTAATGTCTAATTCATCCTTTCAATTTTTTATTTTATATCTTCTGTATCTTTTAGTTAATATTGTTATGGTTTATCAATATTATTAAATATTTCAAATAAATCACTCATTGTATTGTTTTGTTGTTGCTTTTTTTATATTTTCTTGATTTAAAACTTGAGTTTCATTATTTCTTACTGTTTACTCATTTGGGATATATTATTTCTTCTGTTTGTTCTAGAACTTTCAGATGTGCAGTTAAGTTACTACTATGAGATTTACTTTTTCCGTGTAGGCACTTAGTACTAATTTAGATTATGATGTGTTTTAATTTTCACTCAATTTTAAAATGTTTTTTAATCTCTTTCTTGACCCATTTTTCACTAAGTAGATAGTTGTTCAGTTTCCACAAGATTGCAAGCTTTTTGTTGTTTCTGTTGTTGTTGAAAGCCAGATTTAATCCCTGGTGGTCAGATATGATGCCGAGTGTTATTTCAATTTTCTTGTATCTGCTGAGACTTGTGTTGTTTCTAAGTATTTGGTCAGTTTAGCAGAAACTCTCATGAACTTCTGAGGAAAAGATTTATTCTTTTGTGTTTGGCTGTAATTTTCTGTAAATAACTGCAAGACCCATTTGGCTTATGACATCACTTAGCTGTGCTTCTCTATCTTTTGTCTGGGTGAATTGGCAAGAATTGGGTATTAAAGTCTACTACTATACCTGTATGAGGGTCAATATGTGGTTTAAACTGTATAGGTGTTTCTTTTATGAACTTGGATGTTCTTAAAAGAAAACTTGGGTGCTTCTTGTTGCATAGAATCGCAATATTCTCTTGGAGGATTATTTTCATCTTGGCAAGTAAGTAGTGTTCTTCACTATACTTTCTGATTAGTTTTTGTTTGAATTCTATTTTTCCAGATATCAAAATAGTTACATTGTTTTTCTTCTTGGGTATATTTGCTTGGACTACCTTTTATATTCGTTTATTCTGAAACAATTTCTATCCACGATGTTCTTATCCTTGGTGTTTCTTGGATACAGCAGAAAGATAGATTCTGTTTTCTAATTCCATATTTATCTTTTTATTGGGGAATTGAGACCATTGATATATATCAATTAATAGTGTTTGTGGATTCATATAGCTTTTTGTTGTTGTTCTTAGTGTATGGATTCACCCATCTTTTGATTTTTCTAGAATGGCATTGCTTATTTTTGTTTTTTCCTTGGGTTCAGGTTAATCTTCTGAGGCTGAGGTTTTTCTTCTAGCAGCTTCTGCATGAATGGATTTGTAAATAGGTACAGTTTAAATTTGTTTTTACCATATTTTAGTCACATTTTATCATGTTTTCCTTTTCCATCTATTGTTAAAATATTTACTGGACACAGTAGTGAGGTCTTGCATCTGTGGTTTCCTGGAGTTTGTAGAACATCTGTCCAGGACCTTCTGAATTTTAGTGTTTAATTAAGAAATCAGATTTGGTCTTTTAATATCTCTTTGTTTCTTACATTTATTAGTTTGATTAATATGTGTCATAGGAAAATTAATTTCTCTTTAAGTCTATTTTGTATTTTGCATGCTACTTGTACCTTAACATGTACCTCTTGTTTTGGATTAGGAAAATTTTTCTAGGATTTTATTTAAAATATTTTCTGTGTCTTGGAACTGGATTTCTTCTTCTTTTATTACTATTATTTATAGATTTGATCTTTTCATACTGTCCCAGATTTCCTGAATTCTCTGTACTTGAATTACTTTTAAATTTACATTTTCTTTGACTGAGGTAGCCCTTTCTTCTATTTTGTCTTCAATTTCCTTTCTCTCTAATATTCTATAAGGCTCATTTATGAAGTTTTTTGTTTCACTTCTAATTTTTTTCATTTCTCATTTTACCTCAGTTTGAGCTTAAATAGAAATTCTATTTCTACTTGCATATCTTGATCCATTTTTTATCATTTCCTTTACTGTTTGTGTTTTCACCGAAAATATTACTGGACTTATTCACATCCTCTTTCAGGTCCTTGGGCATACAAAAGTAGGTATTTTGAAGTCTTTGTCTTTTGTTACAGTCATATTGCATCTTTCAAACCCCCTGTAGCAGGGTTCCTGGGTTCTGCTATGGGTGTATTGTTTGGGGTATTAATGATTGTGTTTCTGTGCTGGTATGTAGGCATCTAAATTTTTAATTTAAATGTGATTCCAGGCATTGATATCTACTCTTGTCTTTGTTGGGTAAGTGTTCCATTCCTTGTTTCTGTTGCCCTCTCTAGGTCTTTGAAGTGTAGTAGCTATGGTTGGTATAGTGAAGAGTGCTTCTGAAACCTTCGGAGGTTTAGCCGCTGTGGGGGTAGAAAGTGTTTTGGAGGCCAACATAAAGAAAATGTGGATGGACTAGAGGGAAAAGAACCTGAAATCATCTGCAGAATGGAAGAAACTTACATCTACCAAGAAGTTTAGTGTCATGTGCAATGCATGGAGTCAGAGAAATAGAGTACTGCTGCAAGGCTGGGCATGAGGCTGTGGAATTTTAAATTTCAGATTGAAGATCCCTTACCTGATTCCTTGGTGTGGCCAGTAGGTTCCCAGGTACGGAGTGTCTCTGGGTGCTCTCAACTAACTCAAAGAGATTGGATGAGGTAGGATGTCTTAGTTCCCCCAGAGAACCTGCAGATTCCCTGGGGAATGGAGACAGGGACTGAAGAGGCTGTTGGAGATTGTCACCTCAATTAATCCATTTTAATTGAAATTAAATACTGAGCATCTTTTGTAATTTTTATAGCACAATTAGGTTAATAAGTAAATGCTGAATTCTGAGAAAGTGAGTAGGTAAATTTTTGTCCCTTTAACATTAATAGAAAGGAATATCAAAGAGAGAAACTAGAAGTTTTAGCTGTTTTGAAAGATAGAATGTGAAAGTCCGAACAAATCAGAACTGAGAATTATGATATACGTATAGTGTGTTTCAGAATGACAAAATATAAGTATATTCTTAAAAACTAATGTCAAATCCAGCACTATTTCACTAAAATAGAATTAGAGTATTCTGTCTTACTATATTTGTTCTGGTCAATAAAGTTCCATTTTATTTTAATAGGATGTCTTAAATTTTTATACCTTAAACTTTTTTGTCTTTATAGCTTTTTAAAATGATGGTTGTAGCTTGTGATACAAATCAATAAAGATGCATTAAATTCATAAATTTGAGTTAAAAATAAGGTCAAAAACCCACAAATACTTGATGATTGCATAACGTAGCCTTTAAATATCCAACGTTTTAAATCAAGAGAACTATACAACTCGATTGTTGACAAGTATTTATTACAAATTATTTACATAAAATACATACTTATTAATTCTGTTTATGTAATTTAAATATATGCATTATTGACAATTTAAATTACATGCTTTTTTGTTGCTTTTAAAACTGTCCAGAATTATTCTACTTTCTAATCATCTTCTCTTTCATGTGCCTATTGAATTAAATTTATCCATAGACCAAATAATAAACTTATATCTAAAATCATGCCTTTAGTTTCTAGACTATAATAGGTCATCAAAGTATGACAGCCTACATGTATTTCCTCAATAGACAGATATATGAATTTTCTTTAAGTATGGTACTTTCAATATGGATTTTAAGCATATCATAACAAAGATCTGATTGTCACAAAAAACTGTGGTGTTTTGAATCAGAATTATCTTCTATAGACTCAGATATTTAAACACAATACGAGATCCCTTGTTGATGGCGTAATTTGTGTGGCCTTTTGGTATAGTATTGTTGAGGGAAGTGTATTACTAGAGGCAGGCTTTGAAAGTTTATAATCTCTCCCTGAGCCCCGTTTGTTTTTCTCCTAGTGCTAGCTGAAAGAAAAAGAACAAAACAGAAAATGTGATCTCTAGGTTCCCACGACCTGTCACCATGATGTGTGCTTGATGCCACGCTTCCACATCA
The DNA here is from genome assembly GCF_000317375.1 of Microtus ochrogaster. Lineage (NCBI taxonomy): Eukaryota > Metazoa > Chordata > Mammalia > Rodentia > Cricetidae > Microtus > Microtus ochrogaster. The sequence goes on along the minus strand of NC_022034.1, from coordinate 22,217,600 downwards.
TGCTGGACTCTTAGCCTTCTGGACATAGAAGAAAATAAATTTTTCCTTCTGTAAGCTGCTCTGGTCATGGTGTTCTATCACAATAACAGCAATGTTGTGGTGACACAAATAGACTAAAGATGTTTTACAATATATGGTGCATATTTAAAAATATTGAATATAAAGACAAAATCGAACATTTGTTCTATTTAAGTTTTGGAATAATTAAAACCTGAGTGAAGCATATTTATCATTTGTTAAAGAAAAACATTAAGTAGGAACACGTATAGCTTAGTTCTGACCATATGAGCTCCTATGACAATTAATTTGACAATACACAGAAATTAAATGAAAACAAAAGACTTAAAATTAAGTAAACAAAGGTACATGCCAAAATAAACCACTTGTTCTATGGACTTTGAAGAGCTTTTCTGAAAATTGTTGGCACCATTAACTAACATAATTACATTGTATTAAATATTGATTGTTTTAGATCCAAAATACTGGCTGAGAATCATTGATATAATATTGTGAGATGAAAACAAGGTTATAGATTACTAAGCAACCTGTTTATATTGCTGATTTAACGACTTCCATCACTATTTATCTTTTTCTAGAGACAAAATATTGTCTTCCAAACATGCAGTGTCCTTCATCAAAAGACAGAAAATTACCTTTGCAATGTATTGTGAAAAGAGTTCTAGAGCCTGCCAGTACAAAACAGACTTCAGAAGAACCAAAACAGTCTACAATATTAGGGGTATTTTACCTCTTTTTCTATTGTTGTAGTGCTCAGTATCCTACTGTCTTAGCAGTCAGAGAAGATATTGTTTGGAATATGCATCTGTCATGCATGGTTACTGCCAATTTATTTTATTTAAATCAGTTCAACCCAAATGAAACGCATATCATTACTGTAAGTTTATGCAATAAACTACTTTTTGGACTAGAACTAATCTTTCATAATTTTAAATCAACTAAAATTGTTATAATATGAAGAATGTAAGAAAATTCAAATTTTCTTATATTACATGGCTCATTAAATGATTAGTGAGTAAAAATTAAATTTTTTTACAAACAAAGCTTTAGAAAATAAAATAAATTAAATACTATTTGTAGCAGTACCAAATATGTCAAGTAGTCACCAATGAAACTATGAAGATAGATAATAGGTCCTATTGTATGAAATGATTGATGAATGAGTTCAAATCTAGAGAATAAACATATGTGGCTTAAAAGTCTAAAAAAGAAACAGGGACAGGAACTTTAAGTTTGGAGGACAGGGAGGACAGTTCAGAAGGTGTGAAGAGAGGAGATTAATTTTTTTTTCTACAATCCAAGCATGTAACCCACAGAATCAATTAAGCAGGAATCAAAGGGACTCGCAGAAACTGAAGTAACAGTTTCAGAACCCTGCGTGGTTCTGACCTAGGTCCTCTGAATATATGTTATATTTGTGTGTGTAACTTGATGTTCTTGTCTAATTCCTAACAGTGGGAGTCGGGGTGTCTCTGACTCTCTCCGCTGCTCTTGTGACTGTTTTGCTCCTACTGGATTGCTTTATTCAGTCTTTGTATGAAGTTTTGTATCTAGTCTTATTGAAACTTGTTATGCTGTGTTTGGTGAATATCCTGGGAAGCCTATTCTTTTCCTAAAGTAAAAAGGAAGAGAAATGGATCTGGGGGAGTGGAATGGAGGGAGGACAAATTGCTGTCAGGGTGTAGTGTATGAGAGAAAAATAATAAAAAGTAAGCAAATAAATGAGTAAACAAAGCAAACAAATGAATAAATATATTTTTTCAGTTGCAGCACTTGAGAGACATTACTTCCCCAAAGAGATGTAGACATCTAACTATCTAACAAAACCATCCAGCACCAGGCTTGAGAATCCTCTTTCTGAGTTGCTGGTCTAGAGAGTAAAAGAGATTTCCTTAGCTAAGATGATTATTGTTGTTGCTATTTGTTGTTCCTGAGAGAGAAGGTAAGTCCTTATTCCAGAAGACACTACAGATTTTGCATATAGTATTCAGAGCAATTAACTGGAAGTAACCTGAAAGCCTTTTCCATGCTAAGGAAGGTAAACAGTAGCTCTACCCAGCTCTGATGCATATGAACCACAGCAGTGCTGTTACTGCAGGAGAGCTCTAACAGTGCAATGATATACTTAAAGACGTAATAGTAATACCAACAACTGTCTAACTGGGATCGAGGCCACATAACAACAGTGAAATCATGCCTGGTACTCTGAAACTAGACAACATGAGGCTAATGAGGACATGTATCTTTGAGTAGGAACTGTTACTGCATTATTTCAGCTTTCCAAAATTACTGTAAATCTTAACATGTAGTCAGTATTTACATAAATACTTATCTTTTACGTCTAATTCTTAGGTCATGTTCAAGAAATTACTTCTTCTTCTTGTTCTTCCTCTCCTCCTCTTCCTTTTCCCCTGCCTCCTTCTCCAGAAGGAAACTGTTGAAGAAAAACACTAATGGTCAAAATGCATAGTACAACAACTCTAATTGTGACTAAAAATGCTCAATCCTGACATCTGCATTTACAACACAATTATTACATAATAGGCTCAGGGTACATCATGAAAGAGGTAGCAGAAAGACTGTACGAAGACCTGGATATCTGCTTGGATATTGTGTCCTTTAGCTATGATAGGAATGAATTCACAAGCACATGACTGACTAAACAAAATTTGAACAATTCAAACACTAGTTTATATCTCAATATAGATGAGGAAAAATCTCATCTACAGAGCCCCACCCACAGATAAAGAGTTACAGTAGATTAGCAACAGCTTGAAGAGGAACAATTAGTCTTCCCTATAGATGAATCCCCTTGAGTAGTTCTCTGCTACTAAGTGGTGGTCATCCCTAGAAGTATATACACCGAATGGATTCCGTAAGTTGAATTAATATGTTGTTTCAGTTATATGCATATGAAATGACAATGGTTAAGGAAGAGTAAGCCATGAATCTAGGGTAGGGTTAGGTGTGAGAAGAAAGGATAAATGGTGCAATATTATTTTCATAGAATAAAAATTTTTAAATGTAAAAAAAAGTGCAATCATTATCTACAACCTTTAAGATTGGGCAAGTCAAGAAGCTCCTTTAATGAAGGATAAGGAGTAGTGTTTGTCTGTGGCTACAAACATAAATATTTAAACTGCATTTCTGTGCCTCTCAGCTTAGCTAAACATTTAAGTGCCAAAAGATACTAAGAAATAGAGTAACTATAAATGTTAAGCGTGAAGAAACTCCAGAGTTAGTATATAAAAATAACATATGAATTTTGTTATAGCCAAATTCTATAAAGAAATAGAGATAAATTTAATTGCTTGCTAAGCATTTCTCCAAAAGGGAAACCAGAACAAAGAAAAATGTAGAGAGACAATGGGAAAATATATTTACCAAGTATTATACTAAAGATTAATTCTAAGCCTGGAGAAATGGCTCAGTTAGTTAGTGCTTGCTGTTCATGAATTTAGGAGTTCATGTTAGTAGTCATGTAAAAAACAAGCATGGTGACTCACACTTGTAATCTTGGGTTTCCTTAACGATGGAGACAAGTAGATCATGGGACAGTGCTTGCCAGTCTACATAATCAGTAAGCTTCATGGTCATTCAATGTCCTCCCCTAAAAATAGAATTGATCATCCAGTACCAAATGCTCAGTATGAAAACATATACATCCAGGTATATTATAGGGACGGGAGGTTATATTTACATATTTGTAGAAAAATACACACAAAGATATATAACAACAATTAGAGGAAGTGATCTTGACATTTTGGTCTACACTCAGACACAATCACCCACGCATGCTCAGGATTAACTGTATCTTGTAGAATCATATGTTAAGCAATCAAGAAAGTGAAAACTCAACAAAGAAACTGACAAAGACCAACAAGAATAAGTTGAGGCATTTATTTATTTAGAATTTATAGTAGGTAATATATAAGGAAGGATTAACTGAAAATAACGAAAGAAGAACCTTTGGCAGTGTCCCGACATTATGTGCCCAGCACTGCTAGAATCTCATTGCCTAGAGTGAAAATGTTTTATTTTAAAACATATGTGTTCAGTATTTATTCATATTGACACAAAATATGAAAAAAATGGAGTTTTATGGCCCTTTACCTTATACACCATAGATACATAAGAACTCCTTTTCTAGACAAAATTTATTGTTTATGTAAAAATACAATGTAGAGTTTTTATTTTGTGTATTAAGATTTTATTTTCATTCTCCAAAGGCTTTATATATTTTCCTTTATGGATATGCTGCCATTTAACAACCCTCAAATAAATGAACCTTTGGCTGTGCTCAATATTTTCTTGTCATACACAGAAGACAATGGATAATTCCTTATAGGTAATTTTCTATGGTTATTATTTTATCTATAAAATGTTCTTAAAGTGAAATTCTTAAAAATTAAATAGAATTACAATATTGAAAGAATATAAAGTTTCTTTTTATTCGAAGTTCAATTACTTCACACTCCCACACTGAGTGAAAGATTTGTTTTCTTTCATGGCCTGAAGGTAGAGTATGTTCCTTAAAGTCTATTGCTTCATAAAAAAAATGAAATTTAAATAATATATATATTTACATTTTTAACCTTTACCTATTTTGTCTTTGTGAATCGAGGGCACCTGGTGAGGCACACATGTGAAAGAGAGAGGACAGCTTGAGAGAAAAGGAGCGAGAGTTAGGAAAGAGGAAGAACGAGAGAGAAAGAGACTATGCAGCTAAGACTGGACTGTTACTACACTGGCCTTGAACTCACAGAGTTCTGTCTTCTTCTGCCTCCTGAGTGCTGGGATTAAAACTGTTTATCATCATTCCCAGCTTAAATTTTTGAAAATCTCATTTCTAATATAATTTGGTTATGTTATTCATGTATTTAATCTCAAATTATATTCCCGCACTATTTCTTTTCATTTTTTTTTACTTTTATTTTTGAAATACTAAGATTTGTAAAAATTAAAAAGTCTAGATGGTTCCTAAATGTCTAGCTTTGTAGTGTGGGTAGAAATGTGAATACATGTGTGTATGTGTGTGAATGTGTGCATAGAGGTTGTGGTGTATATGGTTTGTATGTGTGGTGTATATATGTGTGTTAGTGTGTTTTTATGTGTGGCATGTTTGTAAATGTGTATGGCATATGAGTTAATATGTGAAGTATTTATGTATGTGGAGATGTTTGTATATATGTGTGTTTAATGAGAATGCTTGTGTATGTGTGCAAGCATATAAATGTGTGTATGTATTTGTGTGGTGTGACTATGAATGTATGTGTTGTTTATGCACATTTGCATGTGTGTATGTATGTATATAAATGTATCTACATGTATATGGGGTATATATATGCATAAATATTAGAATGTATGGGGTATGTGTATGTGCATTTGTATATGTTATGTGTGTATATATGTATGATGTGTGTGGTATGTATGTGTTTATCGTGTGTACATATGTGCATGTCTATTTATGTTTTGCTGCATATATGTACTATGCATGTCTCTTTGTGTGTATTTATGTTTTTATGTGTCTGTTTCTGTGTGTGATGTATGTGTTTATGGTGCATATATTTATTTGTGTTTTTTCTTATGTTAGTATAATTTCTATTCACAAATGTTTAAGTAGATAATACAGTATTATTTTGTATTTTATTTTATCTTTGTGTAGGTAAAAGATGTTTTATATTTGTTTTGTTTTGTTTTTATCCTTCTATCTTGGCCTTGAAGACAGTTTAAATTTCTGTGTGACTAAGCATTCAATGTTATCTTCTCTGGCTCCTGGACATGGTTCAAAAAGACCTTCTAGTTCGAAAGCCATAATGCAATTCTTTTTTTTTCTAATAATTTACAACCTTGTTTATTTCAAGTATTTCAGTGGAATGAATATCATCTACTTTGTGGTTCTTGGAGGCATTAATCCAATTTTCTGCTTTTTTAAGGGGAATCCTAATACTCCCGAATTTAGTTAATTTTACTATCAGAGATATGAGGTTCAATTTGTGTTTATGTATACATACATTTTCATGTTTGTGCATGTGTACATGTGTGTGGGCAAACATGTATGCATGTTTATGTGCATTTTTGAGTCCATAGGTCAACATTGGGTTCATTCTGGAGCAGCTTTCCAACTGATTTTTGTAGACACTCTTTCTGAGGTACCTGAAGTTCACAAATTTAGTCTGCTCTGACTCATCAAGTCCAGAGGATCCTATGTTTATTTCTCTTCAGAGTTGAGATTGCAAGTGCATATTATCACTTTACTTCAAATAGGCAGTTGGTCACTGTTCTTTGTCACAAGTACCCAGAAAAAAAATAAAATGGATTCTTAAAACACTAAAATGAAAGATCAAAGGTCTCCAACTACAGCTGGGCAACTTTACACGTCTTTGTCCTAAGATGGAAGAACCAAAACATTTAAAAACAGTCTATAGCACTGCACCACTATATCTAGGAAATCACTGATTTTACTATAAAATCTATGATGATAACAAGA
>NC_022034.1:22192326-22207508 GCF_000317375.1 Microtus ochrogaster | reverse complement strand
TCCCTCTCCCAATTCCCCCTTTGTTCCCACACCTCAACCCACTCTTTCTCCGTTTCTGTTTAGGAAAGGATGCGTATGCCATGAGTATCAACAAAACACAGCATATCAAATTGCAGTAAGACTAAGCACGTCCCTGTGTATTAGGACTGGGCAAGGCAACCCAATATAAGGAGTAGGGTCTCAAAAGGCAAGAGAAAAAAATCAGAGACAGTCCCTGATCCTACTGTAAGTACATCCACAAGGAGACTAAGCTGCACACTGTCACATATATGTAGAGTGCTTAAGTCAGTACCATGCAGGCTCTATAGGATCCAGAAGGGTCAAAGACATACACACATGCCCGCATGTGCACACACACACATACAAAAAAAAAAAAAAACTCACAGAATCAACTAACCTGGGCTCATAGGGACTCACAAAGTCTAGACACTTATACACAGCTTAATTGTAGTTTCAAAATGTTATTCTCTAAAAAATACGAATAAATGAATTGTCCGTCATTTTGTTTCAGAACTAAAAAGTGCTGGAGATCCTTATATGCAAACATTGACAACTATAGAACGGGTACTAATAGTCAACAAATTTTGCATTGGTCTTTCTTAGTTGCATGGTTCTCCAGGGCCCCTGCCTAAATCTATTCTATTTGTCCTTTACTCTACTTGTATTCTTTCCCTTGCTTATATGTTTGCTTTCTTTCCACCTACACTGAAGTTAAACTAAATTCCTCAGTTTTTCACTCGTTGTATGTTCTACAGATTTCTTTGCCCATTACATGGCAGTTCTTGTCAGTGCTGTCCATTTTCTTGTCTCTGCGTTCTTTTCTACTGGAAAATTCCAGCATACAGTTATGTAGCAGCTCTGCTGGATGTCTGATCTCCTACAGTGAACAAATTAAGAGCATCTGGATGATCACAGGCCTTGGTAGACCTCAGATTTTAACACAGTTATGGCATATCGAGCTTCTACCAAGGGAATTTTGCTTGTTGCCTGATCACAATGAGTTAAGGTGAAGGGAAGAAAAGCCAATGTGTGGCGAACTCCTCGACCAGCGAGAAAGAACGACCACCACACAAGGATTCTTCTCAGATCATGCTTTACTGGATTGCACTTGGTTGAGAGAGAACATGAAGCGAAGGGGCCCGAGAGCACTAGGGCAGCTACTTATATAGGGAATTGGCTGCCACCATCAGCTGACACCAGACTACTTCGGGATAGGCCTAGGGACCATTATCCACCGCGCATGCGGGAAGCGTGGGACACGCAGCTTTCAAAGGCATAAGCCAAATATGGAGTTATTTATTACCAACAAGACAGGATGCAGGCGCCATCTTGTAATGGCGATCTTGTCCGGCTCCCTGCAAATGTGGGTATGCTCCATTTGACATATTTGCTTTCCTCCAACTCCAGCCCAATATAGCACAGATTACCAATGTTCTCTAAAAATGAGGTTCTTAAGGAGGATTTTAGCTTGTCTTGAAGATCTATGGGCCTTTTAATGTCAAAGGCAGCATATTCATGAGTAAGAAATAGAGATTTATGTAAGGCCATCTTACTATAGTAACCAGAAGAAACAAAAAAAATTAATTTACCACTTATTACAAGGGAAAAATGAATGATGGAAATTAACCATTTTACAATAACCACAGTTTAAATTTTCAGTTGTCTCTTTAAATTAAGTAGGCATGGTAGATAAAACCTATACAAGAACATTTAAAATTTTTTCTTAGATTTTTTTTTCGGAACTTTTATGAAATGTTCTCTGAGATACTTCTAAATTTTTTAGATTTTTCTTTGTTTTTCTTTTGGTGAGGAGATATTTATATTCTGACAATAATTTTTGTTTAGTCTCTTATTAAGATTAGTGGAAGAAAGAAAAAAGAGGAGAAAGGAAAAGGAGAGAAAGAGGAGAGAAGAGAGAGAGAGAGAAAAAAGAAAGAGAGGTGAAAGAATTCTCATTTCAGTGAGATTGGAAAATATTTTCAATCGACAAGAGCAGAACTCTTATCAATGCTAAATTGACTTTTGAAGTCTTTTTCACAGTCACTTAATCCTTTGTCATTGTTGATCAGATCAAGCCTTTCAATTTACTCAAAATGATTGACTAGACTAAACACAGTGAGTATCTTACACACCCCTATGGGACTTACACAGGCCAATGCATGAGATGTCTGCCAAAATGTGTATAAGAGAATTAAATTCAGAAATGTTCTACAGATACTTTTAACATGATTTTATTTCAAATAACAACAAAGTACATTTTTTGGAGTTGCTATCACACTTCTGTTTAGAAAAGTTCATTAAAGGGCCACCTTATATGTTTAAAACTATTAGAACTATAAAATTAATTTTTATTTTCTTAACTATAGAAGATATTTTTAAATATTCATACTTTCAAAGATTGAGTAGATCCTAGAATTTTTATACTTTTAAATAGTTTGTAATCAAATATATGTTTTATGTTATATAATCTATATCTAAATAGCTTTATTGCAATAAAATAGCAATAAAGCTGTTTAGATAAGGTGGAAGATATGATCAAAGACAAATCATATAGTTCAAACTAATATTTCTCAGATCCTTTCTGATAGGAAAAAGAATAAAAACACCCTCATTTAATACTTTAAAACAGATAAACTTGAAGGTTGCTGATGTATTCAAACTGCCGTGAACTTGAAATTGATTCTATTACTCACTATCCAGTTGTAATCCATTCTCTCCCCTCCTCTACCCTGATAGTCCCCAGCACCTGTCTGCTGTCTCATTATTTTGCTTTTGCTTTCTGTCTTCCTGCCTGGGGCATGTGAGAAGAGGCACTGTTGGGGGCTTCTTTCAAAGCATAGAGTGTTGGTTTCCATGCCCTATCCCTGATTTCCCTGTGCTTATTTGTGTGGCTACATTAGTAAAAAGCCACAAGTGAGAGAAATTTTAGAAGAAGATTATATGTTGAGTGATGAAAGGTTGGGATTGGAATAGAAGGAAGGAAGGAAGGGGTCCTCTAAAGGGTGTCAATGACAGACAGGAGCATGAAGGTAACCTCTCAGGATTATGTGGTGTGCTCTGTGAGCTACAAAATCTATTTCTTTAAAAAGAGGGTGACTTTCAAGAAGGGCATTCTCTCAGAATAGATATCATACAGAGGATATTTTGTCATCTAGAATGTTGTAGCCTTTCATCAGGGATAAGGTGAGTGGAACATGATCAACATTTTTATCATATTTAGCATCAGAAGGTGACATTGTGTAGGTCACTCTAATTGGTGGCACCCTTCTATATGTGTCTAGGGAGCATTGTGCTTAATTGACTGTTGTGTGGCATGACATGAAACTTCCACTCCATTTCACCTACTTAATATTAAATAATTACTGTTTTTATAAAAGAATCCATGATTACACATTTTTCATTAGAAGCTCAAAAAGAAAGGATGCAAAGTGTCACATTTGCATTTGAATATATATGTATATATATATGAATAGCTGTATAACCAAATTCTGTAGCATAAGTACTCCTTACACGAATATATATCATCAAAGATGAAGATAATGCCTAGCTTTTAAACAGTTGAAAGATCACAGTTAGGATTGGGCCTGATGCTGTTCTAGACCCTAGGAACGATGACCCATGTTTTTGTGTCATAAATAAGGTCACCAGGTGGTGTAGAAGGTCCTTCTGTATTTGTGTTTCTTTCACTGGTTTAATAAAGAAACTGCCTTGGCCTTTGATAGGGCAGCAATTAGGTGGGTGGAGTAGACAGAATGGAATGCTGGAAAGAAGGAAGACAGGCAGATGCCATGGTTCTTCTGCCCAAGATTGACACCGGTTAGACTCATGCTGGTAAGCCATAGTCAAGTGGCGATACACATTAATAGAGATGGGTTAAGATGTGGGAGTTGGCTGGTGAGAATTTAATTAATACAATTTCTGTGTAGTTATTTCGGGGGTTGAGCTAGCTGGGTGGTGGGATGCAGCCCACTCCTTCTTACAACAACCCTGACTCATATTTTATGTAAAAGTTGAGGGATAGGGAGGTGAGATACTTCTTTGACTAGTGATACAATCATGAACATCTGCACTTTGCACTTTTAATAAAACCCCTATTGATTTTATACCCTCCACTTTTTCTCTTCCTGCCATTTTAATTTATTTTCTCAACTACAATTTTAAACTCTCCTTAGTCAGAGCCTTGGGATATATCTGGTTCCTTTATAAACCCTAGTAAGTTAATTTGCATACATGCATTTTATGTATGGTACATGGTACTATGTATATATTCATATGTAAAGTGTTATTATATTTCACATGTGCCTTTAGAACACATTTCTTTTTAAAATTCACTCAACTATTAGTGTTATTTCCCTTTCATATTCAATACTGCAGAAGATTTACTAGATTTATTTTTCTTAGTTATTTTCCCTTTAATCCAAGTTTATGTATAGCTGTTCACTTAAGCAACAGAACTTCTAACTTCTATGACAGACTCACCCATTATTGCTCAGACAAGCTCTCTCAACAGTGCACCACATCCCACAAGTCATTCTCAAACATCATTTCGTTTCTGTCATAAATAAGATTTAATGCTCCTTTTGTCTCTTGGTGAGAATCAAGTTTTAAAATTCTCTACAACCTAGCTCTTAATCACAAAGAATTTTTGTCTCACCCATTTTCTTTGATTTCATCAAATACCAAGTATCACAATAACCTAAACCATCTTTCCCTTATGCACCTCTTCCCTTATGTACTTTCTTTCTCCATTTCTTTTTCAATATAAAATAACCACTCATTTAAAATATGGTGTTAAGCAAGTATTTCTGCACTAAATATATCTAGTAAGCCCAACATAATTCTAAAGTGCTTGGAAACAACGTGGCACTGACTTCAGGGGCTGTGGTAGATGTTAAAATATATTTACTGTACATGGTTAGCTTTTAAATTCTGCTATGTTATCTGATGTCAATTGAGTTGTTTAAATTATTATTGCCTTTTCCTTGGTCTATGAAAGAATTAAATGGCAACTACTTTATCTACTTCATAGAACAGCTGAAATGGTGGACTTTTGCCACTCATGATCAGAGTTTACTAACCTTGTTCTACTCTAGCTTAATCACCCTGCTTATTCACACTGAGTAACACTGCTCCTAGTGTCAGGGCCATTATAAGTGAATTGTGTATCATGAGAGCACTGTGATTTAGGATTTAGATGAGATGATACACTGACATCTGGTAGGATATTTAGCATTCATTAAATTATAGTAATGTAATCATTAGAATGAGTACATGGCACTTTAACTATGTGATTATAGCTTTCCTTTGTAGATTTTAAACTTTTCATTTTTAAAATGTTCAATCTACTTTGTCATTTGGCATAGTATTACAGACATAATATTGTCTTTAAAAGTTTAAACATATGAATGACTGGATAATTCACTTTAAAATACTGTTTGGTTTTGGTTAGATAGGCATCAAGATAAGTAAGAAAATGATCAAAAAAAAGTCATAAAAATGGAAAAGAATCTTTCAAACTTAATATTTCTCAACTGAATACAAAACAAGATTATATGGGTTTAAGTGTATGACTATTTGCTGGGATTTTTGCAGTCTTATACTGATTTGGTGAACTTTATACCTGGCAGATTTTCTTAATTATTTGTTTGTTTGTCTTTCATTTGCATGACTTTGGGAAAGAAACAAATTCTAAACTGTATATTTATGTATTTATATTATATGCATATATAACATTTTGCCAATGAACTATTAAAGATCATATTATAATATATTATAAATATCTGAATTCATATCAGTTATTAGAAAAACACAACTCAGTAAAACTGTTTCCAGAATAAGTACTTTTCTAAAATAGAATATGGAAAGCCATATCTGCTGGGAATGACTGAAGTCCTAAAAACAGCAGATTGTTTGACAAAAATCCAGGAAATCTAGTCACATGATCTCCTCCTTGCCACCTTCGGTTTTCATCTCTACCTGTTGCATACTTGAGAGACATTTAATAATTGCACTATTTGGGGATATTGAATTGACAGAAAATTTCTTATGAACCATGTATACCTTCTCTCAGGAATTCTATTTCTAAGCTTCCCCAGGATAGGATAGTATTGAGCATACTATCTCTCCAGGCTTTTTGGGAGATATCCTTATTTTCTTGAAGGTCTTCCTTATGCCTTAGAGGTTGTGACACACCTAAAGAAGCCAGAAGTCTCTTTATGAGGCTATGAGACATTTGTGAAACATCTGTTCCTGTACTAACTCAGGAACAAGATCATTGAAACAAAGTAAACTTAAAAAGGATAACAAGATTCAGTGGGATAGAGGAGTTGGCCACAGTTCAGATTACAAGCCTCTTCCTATTTGCATTCAGACAATTACATGGCATATACAGCAACAGAGTTAAATTAGTTGACTTTACCTCTGTCCTACACTATACTAATAGTCAACAAATGGTGTATGAAGATGACAAAATATTCTATAAATATATAAAACATAAACATTGTAGTATTCCAGAATTTGAATAATAACTTGGGTACTTTGACCATAATGCACTGTTTGGGCCATAGCGGTAAGCCCGAGAGGGCATTAAGATTGTTTTGATCTAATGTCCTTGTAGTCACAAAAATAACTAGCCTGAGAACATATACCTTGTCATATACCTCTAGATTTTTAAAAATTGGATTATTGGGTTGATGAAAAAATGATTATGAGAGGCAAATGTTCATCAGTGATGTCAAAATTTGAGGGAAAATGACTGGAAATGATAACTCTGTTCTGTTATAGTTTATTAATTCTGACTAAAAGGTGAGCAAAAGGAAGTGTAACATATGTTCAAAAATAAAAATGATATGATCTATGTTTGAAGCAGCATAAATGTATCCCTAGTTATTAAATTTTGGGTAAATAAACACTCTGGCTGTTAGTCAGTCGTCAGTCTGCAAGATTTTCTCAACCATCATGGCCTGGCTCCATCCTCTGTCGACCTGTCCACTATGCAGGAAGGCTCCTGTCAAGAATAAACATTACGTTATCAGGAAAAGTCAAAGGTGGATGAAGGGCATAACAGGTGTTAAAATGATAAGGTTGATATATATAAATATTTAAAATTTTTCTTATGATAAAACATCTATAACAATATTATTTATCCTAAAAGTAAGTCTACATCTTTGAATGGCTTACTGTAGTGTTTTATAATAATAATATTTTTACAGTGAAATAATTACCTTTTTTAGAAATTATTTTTCCAAAGAAAATATGATATTGGAAGAAAATACAATCTCTAATATTGAGAAATGAAATTGAATGACTTCAACACTGACAAACTAGTAAGCTATTTTTGATAAATGACTTCTGACATTTTCTGACACATAAAATATAGTGTTCTCTTAGAAGTTATTGATTATTGAAATAGCAATAGAATTTTCTCAACATAATATTTTTATCGATTCTTTGATAATTTCACATAATATACCCCTATCATACTCATTTTCCAGTGCTTCCCATCTGTCCCCCAGGGCTGCCCTTCTAACCCCCCTCCCCACAACAAAATGAAACAAAAGAAAATATCCAGTTTGTGTTATTTATATTCTCACTGGACCATTTCAGTCTTTTAGTGGTCTGTCCCTTAAACAGAGCTGAGTCCTTCCTTTTTCATACCACTGCTAGAAGCCCTCAATTGCAGAGAGCTATACCTCAGCATCCTTATCACACTTTTTAAGAGTATTTTCAATGTCTTTTTGATTAGGCTGTTCCTTTTTTGGGTGGATAAGTGTATGGGTTGTCACAGAAACATTCCCTGTGGAGCCAACAGGCAGTGAGTTGGTCCTAGCCACACCCACTTAGCATTTTTAAAAAAGTGATCCTGATCAAAAAACAATTATAGATATGCATGCAATAAAAACAAGTCCAGATGGAAAAGACCTCTGAATAGGTCACAGTGTTGAATTAAATGTATGTAGGATTGCAAGAGAGAGGAAGTAGTTATAAAAAGAAGAATTTTTTTCTTTTAAAAAATAACTAGCCGGGCGGTGGTGGCGCAGGCCTTTAATCTCAGCACTCGGGAGGCAGAGGCAGGCAGATCTCTGTGAGTTCGAGACCAGCCTGGTCTACAGAGCTAGTTCCAGGACAGGCTCCAAAACCACGGAGAAACCCTGTCTCGAAAAACCAAAAAAAAAAACCCTATATATTCTATGTATACATCTATACATTCAGTAAAAATTAATGAAAAAGTCAGCATTCATTTGTAAGAACACTAAGGGTTTATATAGAATGGTCTAGAAAGAGGGAAGGGGTATAATGAAATTTATATTATAATATAAAAAACTTGTCTTGTCTTTTTAATTGGAAATGTTTTTATCAATTTATTATATTTTCTTAATCACTGTTCTATTGCTGTGAAGAACGATGGTGACCATAACAGCTCTTTTTAAGAAGCATGTAATTGGAAGCGTCCTTAGAGTCTAAGTGGTTTGGTTAGTCCATGATAAAAATGTTGGGCTGGAGACAGAATGGTGCTGACATAGTACGTGAAAACTTTACACCTTTATCTCACAGACAACAGGCAGGGAGATTGAGAGAGGAAAGAGACCCATTAATTTGTTATAATGCTACTTGTTTGTATCTTTTCAAGGATGAACATATAGTGTTGGATAACCTATTACTGTACTCTTCTATGGGGAAGAATATTTCCCCTATTTTCAACATTCCTCACTCCTGCTCATTTTTGTATAGAATTGAGACTGGTAGACTTTATGCCATACTCTTGGATGTGTCTCTTAGTGTCATCCTTGTTCAGATCATGTTTTACTCAGTTTGGTATAAACCCATCAACTGGAAGAGATGGAAAAGTTAGGCCAAGAACAAATCAGATACATAGCAAATTCTAAATTACTTTAAGATATATTGAATGTTTTCTCAAAAACAGGAAATAAAGACTAATTTTTATCTTCTTTAAAAAAATAACTAGATAAATAAGTAAAACAATGTCTTTAAAGAGACAGAGTATAGTCATAGATTAAAAGAATAAAGAAAAATAGGCCACAAAGAGATAAAAAAATATACAGAGATGGTGTTAAGAGTTTTTGTTTGTTTGTTTGTATCTATGTATGTAGCTTTCATTGGTTAATGAATAAAAAAACTGCCTTGGCCTAGTTGATAGGGCAGAACTTATGTAGGCAGGGAAGACAGAACTGAATGCTGGGAGGAAGAAAGGTGGAGGAGGTGAGAGATGCCATGGAGCCACCAGAGACAGACATGCCAGATCTTTCCCAGTAAGCCACTGCCACATGGTGATACACAGATTAATAGAAATGGGTTAAATTAAGATGTAAGAATTAGGCAATAAGAAACCAGAACTAATGGGCCAAACAGCGATTTAACTAATAAAATTTCTGTGTGGTTATTTTGGGGCTAAGCAAACTGGGTGGCTGGGATGAACAAGCAGCTTGGCCCCGCCTGAAACAATTGGTCCTCAACGAAATCCTAAAAGGACTTGGACAAAACTACTCCCATATTCCCAAATATTGTTTATAAATGTTCTTTACATTTATAGGGGGATGTGATATAGATATTAATAATTTGCATTGGTATGGATCTTGGTTTACTGATACAAATTTAAGGTCAATTTAATTATATGTATATTTCTGCTCTTACTTAAGGTATTGTGTTTGTGCAACTCATTTAAAAGTGTAATGTATAACTAACAAATTCAGATTAATAGCCATTTATAATAGCAAAACTTGTAGTCATGTTAGACTTTTAAATGTACAGAGATATATGTTAGATAGATATGTAATCTTCAAACCTTTTAAAGACTAACAGAATATGGTATTTAAAATGTTTTAAGAACTTAGATGACTATGAGACACATCTCCTCTTGGCAGCTCCAATCTACTTCAAGAGGATGATGGGCATCAAAGAGGTCCTTATAGCCTTTTTTAAATATTTGGGCAAGAAACTGCATTTGCATGGACTGATTGATATTACTCTGTATGAACTAGACATTCAGGGCACACAGAAATATGACTGCAAAACTTGTTTAAAGGTGAGACTGTCCTTCTGGGTTCCTGCTTCATGAAAGAAGCATTCTGTAGGACACAAAGGGAAGCAACTGATGGAATTCACCATTACAAGGTAGAACAGATCTTTAAATGTCTTGCTTCATGGAAAAGTATGCTGTATACTATGGGCTTGTAGCCTGAGAATGGATGCCACAACATTACAGAAGAACTTTGGGTGACTGTCCAGGTAGCAAGGTGTCTCTGTCAATTCCAGAGTTTTGGGAGTTGCTTGCAATGCACTTCCTGCTAACTTAGATAATATTATATCCTTTTGAAGTCTTTGATAAAGTTGAAGAATAGTTATAATTATCGTTTTCCTTAGTTATAATAAAAGATGAAATAGATATAAATATTTTAGCTATATTCTTGCTTGATGACTGTTTTATAAATGTAATTTTACTATGTTAAGGTAAAAACCTTCCTTCTATTTAGACAGAAAAGGAGAGTTGATGTGGGACTCTCTTCTGTATATCACCAGTTAATAAAGAAGCTGCTAGCAAGGCAAGAGCCATGTAAGAAGTTCCAAGCAAAGATAGAGGAGAAAAGTAGGCAGAGTAAGAGAGGCACCATATAGCCACAAGAGGAGACACATGCTGGAACCTTGCCAGTAGGCCATGATCTTGTGATGTTCACATTAACAGAAAACTGTTAATTTAAGATGTAAGTGCTAGCTAGGAATATTCACAAGCAAATATGGCAAGCAGTGATTTAATTAATATAGTTTCTCTAAGACTATTTTAGGTATGGGTGGCTGGGAATGAACAAGCAGTCTCCCTTCAACAAACGTTGACCCTGGCCTCAGCAGGACCACAGACATAGACATGACCCTGGGTGATACTATGGGTCCACTGTGGCCCCAGATGGCAACACAGGCCATTCACATGAATATGACTCCTGGTGGCTGCATGGCCCATGGACATTGCCATGGCTTTGGACCTCTGATTTTTTTAAAAGCATTTTATAAAGGTCAAATATTTTTTCTGATATCTGTGCATTTAATAAAAATTCATAATTATTTAGAGAAATTGCAACAATGTGGAGTCCTAGCACTGCCCTGAGAAAATCTCCCTTTTACTATTGCCAAGGCAACTTTCAAGGTTCCTCACGGTTTGTCTTGAAATCTCTAATGTAGGAGGCATTGCCTCCTTATTCTGAGATAATATCTAAAAAAGATATAGCCTGGGGTGTTTCTCCTAGAATTATATGAAGTAATTGCCTTTTGTATAAATTAATGTTTCAAATATAATCTTCATTTATTCTAAGAAATAATATGTGAATTTCTGTACCCAAATAGTAAAGACACTTTCCTTGACAGAAATGAGTTAAATTTTTATAGATATTAAAATTGAGAGATAGTGTCCTCCAGTGACCCAATTTCCTGAAGAGTTGTCTGTATTTTTCTGAGAATTAAATAATGTTTTGCTTTGTAGTCCACAATATTTCTGTTTCTCTTAACATAACGAATGCTTTTAATTAGTAGTTAGAAGTTCTTGGGTAAAGCTCTGTTATTTGTCTAAATTAAGCCACGGAGCCTCTGTTTCCTTATGAGTCCTTTTAAATAATGGCCCACTGTTGGTCCTTCTCCATTCTCCTGGAACTCTTCTGACCTGTGGGATCTTTATGACCTCCTAATCATGCACCAGTACTCTTGGATACATGCAGCAGTTCTGCACAACATCAATTTTGAGTTTCTAGTTTCATTAGTGGTTGCTTTTTTGTGAATACATTAGTTCTATTTGCTTGTTCTTATTCTCAATTAATGTGATAAAGAAAATATCCAAAGAGTTCATGTATAAAAATGTGGTTTTAAATTTTATTAGTGTACTAAAAATATATATGACTGACTAAGTGCATTTGCTGCTTTTATGTGAAATTGTATTGTTTTCCAGAACCCACATGGTATCACACAACTGTCTGTAACTCCAGTTCCAAGGGATCTGACATATTTTATTCTTATCAGGTACTAGAGAAGCTCATGGTGCTCGAACATACATATATGCACTCATGCCAACATATAAAATAAAAATAAATGGATTTAGAAGTTATCTAGAATTCTATAGTTATTTCTCTAGAGTAATATATTCAGTACAAGAATGTTTAGAAAATTGTATGCATGCCATGGTAAAAAACAATTATTAGTGATATGGGATTCCTCTCTGTATTCTGTGAATGCCATTTGTTAATGAAAGACTGCTTAGAGTCTATAGCAGAGCAGGGCAGAAAGAGCCAGGTGAAGAAAACTAAAGTGAATGCTGGGAGGAAAAAGGGCAGAGTCAGAGAGAAGCCATGTAGCCCCACTGGAGCCTGACAGAACTTTAGCTGGTAAACCACAGCCCTGCAGCAATACACAGATTAATAGAAATGGGTTAAATTAATATGTAAGAGTTAGCCAATAAGAAGCTAAAGCTAATGGGCCATGTGGTGATTTAAATAATATTGTTTCTGTGTGATTATTTCAGTTTCTAGGCAGCTGGGAAACAAGTGGCCTCTCTTCATACTACATATTAGTGTATCATTAAATTTGCTTTCAAACAATTTAGGGACAATATATTTTTTTAATATCAGACTTTGAGTGCATGTATATAGACAAGTTGCAACCATGTGTGACCTGAAAGAACATACTATCTACAAAGAGAATCAGTCATGGAATCGAACACAAGCACAGGGCATCCTGCCCATGACAGTGTCTTTTATCCATCCTTATTCTTACTTTTCCTCTTCTGTAGGTCAGCTTTTGTTGTTCTTAGTTCTATTTGGGGAGAATATTGTCTTTATTCTCTGTTAATATTGAGTGGATTTCAGAAACACAAAATTTTAATACATGATCCCATATCTCTGCAATTCATTGGGCTAGCATTAGACAGCCAATTCCAAAAGATAGTCTCTTTTTAATTATTAGTACTGGAAAACATAGAAATAATTGTGACAGGCTTATCAGGACAGATATATATTGTGGACACTTTAAATTTAGGAATTCCTAGTCATCAGAAGAGATAACAAAGTGGATTTTTACATATTCTCTCTATTGTCTTAATTCTATTCTACAGTTTTTGCTACTTGACAGCCACTTGAGCCTGATTTGAGACCGTACACAAATTTCATTTTACATACCTTAAATTCCTCATCTATAACCATGAAAGTACAAAAATGATTACAAACTATAATTGTCACCTTACTCTCTTAGCGAAAATACCAAATGAACCAATAAGTATTTACAAATGATTCTAATACACAATAAAACCATGAAAAGTATGAATGGATTTTTATTTTTGATGTGCTACTGGATTTTATGAAATAATTATCAATAATTAAAAGAAACATCTCAGTGGCTAGGGGCTTAATAGCGCAGAACACATGCCTAACACATTGAAAGGCTCTGGATTTTTCCTCCAGTACTTCTGTAAGCAGATAATCAAACTCATGACTAACTTTTGTTCTAAAAGGCTTTGAAGCTTCTGAATTTTTATGGTTGTGTTTTAGCATTGGTGACTTTGCTTGAAGAGATATAATAGGAACCAGCTTGACATGGATGAAAAACAATAACCTTCATAAAGCACTTCTACACTTTCCATTTCACTTTGTTAAATCCATGAATTAATAACTATAATATTATTTAAGTCTTAAATCACATAATGTATGTGCAATCTGGCATACTGTAAGTTTGCATGGATTGTTTACAATTGTGCTTCATTTGTTATTTCAATAAATTTGTTCTGTTTTCTCTACATTCATTGTTATCTGGTTCATTCATTTTTTATTGCTTAAGTTTTTAGTTATTTCAGATTGAAATGTGGTTTTGTGTTTGGAGCTCTTTAACTCATAATTTTAGGTCTTAAAATTAAATATTACAATAAAATTTAGGTAATTTTTGATAGAAGCTTTGAATATCTATTTTTTCTAAGTTTTCTAAGAATGACAGTTAAATTAGGATTTAACATTGATAACTATTTAATCATTCCCTTTCAATTTTTACCCTGAATACATTTCCACTTCAATATATATTAGAAGCTACCACGTATGTTTAAAGTTTCAAATTTATAGGAAAGAATTAAGATATTCAACAATGAAAATGATATTAAAGTAGTTTCCATTTTATCAGCATTTGTCAGATTTCTCTTCTAAGTGTCTACACTCATTTAATACTTCTGTATGAATAATTTTGTACAGGATACTACAAGGTTTATTAAATTTTCTCATGAACTAACATATGTTAAATAGTAATTTTATTATTTATTTTTAAGGCATTTTATTTCATAGAGATTTTAACTAACTATATAATAAACCCAAGAATCCCATTTTAATGGAATCCCTTGCACATCCAAAGAGAAATCAATATATCTATGATCTCTTTTATCAATTCCAAAAAGAGATTTTTATAATTTAGTATTTTGGTGTGAGAATTCCTTCTGTATCTGTGTTGCTTTCATTGCTTAATGAATAAAGAAGCTGCTTGACCTGTTATAGGGCAGAATAGAACTAGGCAGGGAATACAAAACTGAATGCTGGGAGAAAGAAGTTGGAGCCAGTAGAAGCCATGTAAGCTCACCAGAGACAGACGCCAGACTGAGATTTACCACACCATGTGGTGATACACAGATAAATGGAGATGGGTTAGTTTAGAATATAAGAGCAATATAGAAATATGCTTAAGCTATTGACTAAACAGTATTGCAAATAATATAGTTTCTGAGTGATTATCGATTCTGAGCAGCCAGGAATGAATGAGCTGCCTCCCCCAAAAGATTGGCACCCAATGTGGAGCTAGCTAAACCCACATAAAACTTGAAAAGGCTTGGGAAGGAATTCTAGACACTAAAAAACAAAGTTTAAGTGCATTTTTGGGGATGATCTTTGCTTGTTGGCAGAATGCTGCATCTTCTTTTAGAGACATTTTCCTGATTCCATGGCAGAAAAATAATATGGTTTCAAAATGGCTGCATTATGTTTCACCAGCACAAACAACTCTGACTCTTTTGGGAGCTCCGGCTATGGAGATTTTGAATCAGATTTGTGAACAGAGTTCTACAAATGGATTAATGGCAACACAGACCTGCTGCAACCCAGATCTATATCTGGGGCAGAGAGTATGGCTCTCAGAAGTAAAAAACAGATCTCCAAAATGTT
>NC_022034.1:22190394-22191592 GCF_000317375.1 Microtus ochrogaster | reverse complement strand
ATCTTGGTTTATTGATACAAATTTAAGATAAATTTAAGATAAATGCTCTTGATTAAGGTATTGTATTTGTGCAGTTCATTTAAAATGTAATGTATAATTAAGAAATATAGGTTAATAGATAGTCACCTACAATAGCCAAGCTTGTCATCATGTTAGTTAGGTTTTCTAGATATATAGAGATATATTTCAGTTAAATGGGTATTCTTTAAATCTTTCAGAGACCTTCCGAATATGTCAATTACAATGTTTTAAGAACTTAGGACTTTCCATGACATGAGACATGTCTTTTCCTGGGAGCACCAATCTACTTCAGTAGGATGATGAGCATCGAAGAGACTCCTCATGGAGTTTGTTATTCATTTGAACAAGAAACTGCTCTTGCCTGAGCTGTTTGACTGGTCTTGCCATACCACAGAAAAGTGGCTGATGAAGTTGCCTAAACAGGATGAGACAGTCCTTCAGTATTTCTGTTTCATGAAAGAGTCTGTCAGACATTCTGCAGTACACAGAAAAAAGGAACTGACAATATAGGTGGAACTGTCTTTGAAATTTACTGCTTAGTGAAAAATACTGCTAGATATTATGGGCCTGTAGGCTGAAGATGGATGCTCCAATGATACAGAAGAACTTTGGGTGGCTGTCTTGGCAGTACAATGTTTCTATCAATTCTAGAGTTTTTTAAGTTTCTTGCAATGTACTTCCTGTTTACTTAGGTAATATTGTATCATTCTGGAGATTTTGAGGGAGTGGAAGAAAAAAGTTACAGCTTTTCCAAATTATGATAAAAGATAAAGTAGACATAAATATTGTAACTGTAATTCTTGCTTAATATTTGTTTTGTTGTATGTAATTTTACTATGTTAAAGTTAGAACCTTCCTTTTTACTTATATAGAAAAGAAGAAATGGTGTGGAAAGTCCTTCTGTATATGTGCTGCTTTTATTGGTTAATGAATAAAGAAGCTGGCATGATCTGTGATAGGGCAGAGTAAAACCTTGGGGAAAACAAATTGAATGCTGGGAGAAAGAAGGCAGAGCAGGAGAAGGCATGTAACCTTGCCAGGGACAGACACCATACAGAACTTTACCTGTAAGCCACAGTCTCCTGGTAATGCACAGATTAATAAAGATTTGTTAGTTTAGGATATAACAGCAAGCTAGAAATATGCTTAAGCTATTGACTAAACAGTTTTGTAAATA
>NC_022034.1:22177254-22183868 GCF_000317375.1 Microtus ochrogaster | reverse complement strand
GGAGGCGGAAACTTTTTTAAAAAATTTTATTGAAGTAAAAATTTAAAAAAAACTATAAAATAATAAATATTATAATGAAACTAAAATAATGAGACACTTTAGAAAATAGAAATATTCAAAGAAAGAGCTAACAGTCCAAGAAAGTATTACACTCCAAGTTTTTTTAATACTCATTATATATCTTGATACATAGCAACAATAGAGTGTAACATCTGAATAATACACTAGAAGAAAAAGCCTATATTAGAAATACTAGGATATTTCGACACCTGTCAGCATATTGACATAATTCACTACATCTTAACTCCCAGTGGAATGTATGATTTGGGCACTCTATGAATCCATACATCTCCTTTGAACAGATTTTCACTACCCACTCTGTTAATCCACACAGACATTCCTTCAACTCACTAAGTATATTTGTAACCTATTCTACCTTAGCACTGTTGCCTTCCAGAAATATCATGAAATTTATATTACATCTTTTCCTTATTCATAGAGCAAAAAAAAAACAACAATCCACCTTATTCATACATTGATGTAACTATAATCTAAAGTACTTGAGAATGGCATACGTGACAGAATTAGCTTGTCACTGTAGTCACAGTATACAGGAATCTACAGGATTTCAGTGAGCATATATGAATCAAGTAATTTTATCTATGTCAGTAAATGATCCAAAAGAATCAAGTACAAGTCGGCAGCCATAATTAATAAAATTTAAGGGAATTCTATTAAGCATAAAATAACTGTCAACACTCAAAAAACAATATTTTAGATTGAAACTCTATACTTAACAAAAGACAGAAGTTATAACACTGTCAGTCAAGATTTTACTTCTAAAACTTTAGATTGGACAATCAAGTAAAAATAGAATACAATTATAATAAGTGAAACAAACTAATTAAAAAATTCCCATTAGTATTTGTCAGCTTTATGACACAATTAAAATACATGAGGCAATAATTTGTGAGAAGGAAGGTTAATTTACCCTTATAGTTTGGAAAGTTCTTCATGTCTGGGACCACTTACATGGAGACTGGCAAGAACAACATGTCAGTGTGGAAACACAGAGGAGATTAAACAGCTTGCTTGAATACAGAGAACAGAGATCTAAGATATGGTTACAGACGAACACAAGCAGCTTTCAAGGTATTGCTCCCAATAACCTAAGGACTTCCCACCAGAGAGTTCCTTCTAGAGACTCCAACATGCCCTGTAGTGCCAGTCTGTACTTTTAACGTGGAGATATTTAATGAACATCCATCCAAACCACAACACTCTTCATTCTCAGAAAATACAACTGCTTTACTAGAAAATTAAGATAATTTATTGAAATTAATAAGACTTTGGGAAATTGGCTATAGATCAGATCAAGATATAAAAGTCAATTCTTCTCCTTAATTTTAATAGCACACTAGGGACATAAAAGGAAAAAATATTGTCCCATTGAAAATAGTTACAAGGATTATGCAATACTTATGAATGACTAAAATGATATTGATAAAATGTGGCTGAAGAGCATTAAACAGGATGGGAAGCAATAAAAAGATAAACTCTGCCACAAGATGGCAAAAGGTCAGTTCATAAAATGATTTTCATAAATATTTCTTAATCATTTTATTTCTTGTACAGTTATTTATATAGTAAAAGTCCACATGTTATGAATACATAACTGCTGAATTTTAACAAATATATTTACCCAAGAAACTTCCAGCTAACTAAAGCTACAAAATGACTTTATTATGTAAACATATTCTGTAGTACTCCAAGTAGAAAATATCTCAAATCTGAGAAAGCCCTAGATTTTCAATTTTTATAAGGTAAGGAAAGTTATGAAATTTTCATCTAGTTATTACTATATAATGCTGAATCGCTTGTTTCATTCTTATAATTTTTTCTCAGTTTGCTTTTCTAGTCATAAGAATGTATAATATGTGGCTCTTCTTTAGCTCTTCATGAGTAGTTTGAAAGACTATGCTGTTAGAGTCCTTATGGAATTTGTTTATTATAAGTGTTATATGTAGTAAATTTCATGAGCTTATTTTATGTTTTCTTTAAATATTTTAAATAATTTTCAGATGTAAGACTCATCATATATTTAATCCATTAAAATATAAAACCTAGGGGTTATTATCATATATATTTACTCCATCAGGTAGTCACTGTTAAATTTTCCAAATAGTATTCTAAGATCATAGCTATTTCTTTCTGTACTCCGGCTTCACTTTTTATCCTACAAGCAACATCTTCTATGTCTTCAGGAGATATATGTTTATTCTTATGCCTCTGGGATCATGTCTGAGACCAACAACTCTGAAAAATAAGATGTATTTTGGTTCAGGGTTTCTTGTATGTCAGTCCATCATGATTGGGAAGGTTAAAGAGAGTAACTAAGTTGTGGCAGACAGGAAATAAAGAAGGGAAAACGGAGGAACTAGAGCAAAGTAAGTTGAGCTGCATCCACTCTTTGTCTTTGTAATCTGCATTTCATTGGATGTTTGGAATCTTATTTGGGTATCAGTATATTTGCAAAGAAGCACATCACTTCTGTTTTGATAGGGATTACATTGAATTTATAGGTAAATGTTGACAATATGACCTCAAATTTTTAAAGACAGTTAATTCTTCTTGCTTGTGAATGTGAAAGGTCCTACAGACTTCTAGAATCTACTTCTAGAATCAATTCTTTCCTGTTTCCTGGTTCTCACTGAATGCATATTTAACTTCCTATGAAATTATTTTTATTTAATGCGCTTGGGCAATTTGCTTACATAGAGAATACTGGATCTCTCAGGTCTGGAAACAGGTTCATGCACCACTATAGGGTGTTGGGAATGAAACACCAGTTGTCTGCTAGAGCATGAAGGGCTCTGAAATGCTGAATGATCTTTCAAAGCCCATTTTCAGATATTTCTGAAGGTATTTTGAAGGGCGTTGTTTTCCTGATTTCTTTCTTAGAGTGTTATTTCTGTTTTTAAAAGCTACTAGGTTTTAAAAATCACTTTTGGCAAGCTCTACTTTGTTCATTTGGTCAAAATGACATTTGATAGGACCTTTAGGGATTTCTAATGTACAATTATATCATCTGCAAATGGAGTTAAATTGACTTCTTACTCCCACAGTGGAGGTTATCATTTTGTTTATATATTTGTATAATGAAGGTAATTTGAATTCTGTTCACCCTTTTGCTATTAAAGACTTCTTCTATAAATATTAATATATAAGGTTTTGTTTGAATATATTTTTATTTCTTTTGGAGTGAAACTTTTACATCTTACATCATTTCAAAAATAGCCAGAATGTTTCCCGAAGTGACGATAACATTTCAAAATCCCCAGAGAACTATATGATGGCACCAATTTCATTATACCTTTGTAAGCGTTTATCAGATTTTTGTTTTTACACTGTCATAATAACTGTGAAATAATACTTCACTGAAGGTTTTTTTTTGTTTTCCCTGATGACTACGGCATTAAGAATCATTATTCATGAGCTAACTGATCGTTTTTAAATCTATTTTCTCTGGAAAAAAGAATCTAATTGTGTTGATGTATTAGATTGTTTAATTATTGGTGAGTTTTAAGCATTCTTTACAAATTCTAGGCAAATGTTCATTATAAGATATGTGATTTTTAAAGTATATTCTCCGTTTCTAAGAATGCTTTCATCTTGGCTATTGTTCTTTTTCTACAATTTCTTTCTTAAAACCACACAAATAACTCACTTATTTTAATTTTGCATGTGTTGAAATTCAGGGATTGTACTACCCAGTTTTACATCTTTAAAATATTTAAGTTTAGGTATCTACCATTATAGGAGAATGTAAAGGAGCTGAGGATTTTAACACATATAAAGTTTCTGGTTCTTTGCACAATCACACTGCCAGGGTACCCACCATTCTGGACAACTCTTGAATTTTCTAGGTCCTATCTTTGTTTATGGATTATGTATTTTGTGTGCATTTATATAAAATGTTTAATATTTATCCTAGTGGTTATTTTCTGCAATTACTTGAGATGTGGTTCAATGCTACTATGTTTGGAAAAATATCAGCCATTTTATCAAATATTTCATTTTTTTATCCCTTTTTCCCTTTCCTTTCCTTGCTCAAGTTACAAGTCTCCTACTATTAGTGTGTGTGCTGTGATATGCAATAAGCTTCAGCAATGCTTATTTTACATATGTGGGTGCTCTTGTATATGGGGCATAGGTGTTCAATACTGATAGTAGGAGACTTTATAATCCAACTCTAATAAATGGTCAGGTCTGCCAGACAATATAGCAGAGTAATATAAGAACTAACATATATCGTGAAACAAATGACAACTATAGAGAATTTCACCCAAACACAAATGAATATACCTTCTTCTCAGCACCTCGTGGAAACTTTTTGAAAATTGACCACAATGTCAGCAACAAAACAAACCCCAACAGATACAAAAAAATTATAATAACTTCTGTATTTTCTTGCATCACCATGGCTTAAAGTTAGAGTTCAACATCAACACTAATTACAGGAAGCCTACAAATTTATGGAAATTGAACGATTCTCAAGTGAATCACCTCTGGGTCAAGTTTTTAATAAAAAAAGAAATTAACGGCTTTCTAGAATTCAATGAAAATGAATGCACGAAGTACTCAAACCTATGGGACACCATGAAATCAGTGCTAAGAGGAAGGTTCATTACACTAAATGCCTACATAAAGTGGAGAAATCTGACACTAGTGACTTAACAGAATGTCTGAAAGCTCTAAAGCACAAGGAAGCAGATGTACCCAGGAGGAGTAGACAATAGGAAATAATCATAATGAATGCTTAAATCAGTGAGATAGAAACAAAGAAAACAATACCAAGAATCAATGAAACAAAGAGTTGGTTTTATTGAGAAAATCAACAAGATAGACAAATCCTTATCCAAACTAACCAAAAGAACAGAAAGAAATATCCAAATTAACAAAATCAAAAAAAAAAAAGAGGACATAAAAACAGATACTGAAGGAATCCAGAAAGTCATTAGGTCATACTTTGAAAATCTATACTCCACAAAATTGGAAAAACTAACAGAAATGAACAATTTTCTAGTCAGGTACCACATACCAAAATTAAATCAAGACCTTGTACATGTGGGCACTAAATATGATACCAGTAGCACAGACACTGAGAGCAACAATAAAAAAAAAATGGAACCTCCTGAAACTAAGAAGCTTCTGTAAGGCAAAGGAGACAGTTAATAAGTAAAAAATGCAACCAAC
Source organism: Microtus ochrogaster (assembly GCF_000317375.1). Classification (NCBI taxonomy): domain Eukaryota; kingdom Metazoa; phylum Chordata; class Mammalia; order Rodentia; family Cricetidae; genus Microtus; species Microtus ochrogaster. The sequence goes on along the minus strand of NC_022034.1, from coordinate 22,178,612 downwards.
TTAATATAAAAAGTTATTCACCAACCCCACATCAGACAGAGGACTGATCTCCAAAATACACAAAGAACTCAAGAAACTAGACATCAAAATGCCAAATAATCCAATTAAAAATCAGGCACAGATCTAAACAAAGAATTCTCAAAAGAAGAATCTCAAATGGCTAAAAGACACTTAAGGAATTACTCAACATCTTAAATCATAAGGGAAATGGAAATTAAAATGACTCTGGGATAACATCTTACACAGTCAAATGGCTAGGATTAAAACACTGATAATATCTTATGCTGGAAAGGATGAGGAGTAAGGGACACACTCCTCCATTTCTGGTGGGAGTGCAAGCTTGCACAGCCACTTTGGAAATCGTTAATAGCAGTTTCTCAGAAAATTGGGAATCAACCTACCTCAAAACCCAGCAATACCACCCTTGAGAATATACCCAAAGGATGCATACTCACACCATAAGGACATTTGCTCAACTATGGTCATAGAAGCATTATTCATAATGGCCAGAACCTATAAACAACCTAGATGCCCACCATTCAAAGAATGGATAAATAAAACTTGGTTTATTTACACAATGGAGTACTTCTCAACAGTTAAAAAAATGAAATCTTGAAATTTGCAGGCAAGCAGATGATGGATGGAACTAGAAAAAGCCACCCTTAGTGACATAACCTAGATGCAGAAAGACAAATTTGGTATTCCTCATTCATAAGTGGATACTAGACATAAAGCTAAAAATAACTAGCCTATAGTCTATGACCCCAGAGAAGCTAGGATACAAGGAGAAGCCTAAGAAATACATACATGTATTTCCCACTGGGAAGGGGAAATTGACAAGCACTCCTGAGAAAGTTGGAAGAATGGGGATTGGAAGAAGGGAGGGTAGAGCTGTAGGTGGAGGGGGAAAGGAAGAGGGGTGGAGAACATAAGGGAACAGGATGGCCAAATCTTGATTGAGAGAGTTATTATGAGGTTAGTAAGAACCTGGCACTAGGGAAATTCTGAGGAATCCAGAAGATTGGCCCCAGCTAAGACTACAAACAATAGTAGAGAGGGTACCTAAACTGACCTTCTCCTGTAATGAGACTGATCACTACCTTAATTGTCATCAAACAACCTTCATCCATCAACTGATGGAAGTAGATGCAGAGATTAACAGCTCACACCTTGCCAAGTTCCCAAGTCCAGTCAATGAGAGGGAGAAGAAATAATGTGAGCAAAGGGGTCAAGACCAGGATGGGGATAGTCACAGCTGACCTGAGCTATTGGGAGATCACTAACTCTGGAATGACAGTGGAGGAACCTATATAGGCCCAAACTAGTTAATCAATTTTAGTTTTTCTGTAGGTTGTAGA
>NC_022034.1:22173925-22177098 GCF_000317375.1 Microtus ochrogaster | reverse complement strand
ATATAGGGCGAAGTGAAGACGAAGGCATAAGTCACAAACAATCCCGCACCACTTTGGAATTATGATTAATAGAATGGTTATTTATTTAAAGGGGAAAAACTTACAGATCACCATCCCAGACAACAGCCCTCTTCGCAATCAGGAAGGGAGTCTCGTCACTGGAAGCGGAGCAGGAAGTAAAAGAGAGCGAGGAGGGAAGTGGCCGCTTTTTTAAAGAGAGAGACCATGTCCCAATGGGCTGGTATCTCAGTGGCTATTGGCTGGAGGAGTGAAAGGACCTCCCCTCAGGATGCAGATACAGATATTAGTGTCAGCAAAAGATAGATGAGAGAGTCTGTTCCTGGCACTAATCCTGTCTATACTATATAACCAGGTGTTTTTACTCAACTCCACTTCTATATTGATCCCCAGAGCAATGTGTGACTTTGATATTCAACCAAGGATACTTACATCAAAATTGTTTGTGCTTGACACTCACTTTCAAATATAGATATATGTGAACATTAAATGAGCATTATTAAATAAATTGTGCTATATGTAAATTATGAAAAATATATGGATTATACTGATTGTGTATTGACTTAAGACCAGTGACAAAAGTAGAAAATGAACTATATATAATTAAAATGCAAAAATTATACATATGAGTATATATACATGATGTATATTAATGAATTTATGAGAGAGTTCAGATGAATAGAGGTTGCTATACTAATAGGTATGAACTGTGACCTGGTAGGGAAATGTGTTTAATAATCACAATGTGACATACTTTGCAAGCACAAATAAATAATTTGTCTTAACTTAGTGCAGTTCCAACTATGAAAGTAAAGTTTATTTATTGCTGAGTAAAGAGAATAGGCTTGAACTGATAGAATTCTTCTCAGGAAACCAAAAGCATAAGATCACTACACATGGGAATGATGTGTATACCAGGCATGTGTCTGTATATAAACTTTTCTAATATTGATATAAATAAACACATATTTTCCCTAAATGAAAATTAGTTGGATATTTTTATAATTTTTGTATCAGCAGAAAACTACACTCTAAGATGACTTTAGCCATCACAATATTTTTAAAAATATTTATTTTCTCTTTTAGATTATGATATAGTTATAAGTTTGGCCTTCCCTTTCTGTTGCAGGAGGCCTCTTGTTTGTTCCTGGCTGTTCAGCCCAAAATAAGTAGACAGAAACTATACTTATTAAATCACTGGTTGGCCTATTATCTCTAGCTTCTTATTGGGTAATACTTGCATCTTAATTTAGCCCATATCTATCAATCTGTGTGTTGCCACACATCTGTGGCTTACCAGCAAGATTCTGGCATGTCTGCTCCCAGCAGCAGCTAGATGGTGTCTCTTGTCTCCACCTTCTTTCTCTTATCATTTAGTTTTCCCTGTCTGCCCATATTCTGTTCTGCACAGACCAAACACAGTTTCTCTATTAACCAGTGGCATTCACAGCATACAGAGGAAAATCCCACATCACTTTTCCTCCATCCAAAGCCTGTCACAAATCCCTTCTTACTCTCATTGAAATGCATGGCTCTTTTTCATTAGCATTATAAAGACTAAATGGGTTTTATTACGTAATTAGGTATACATATTATTTACACATAGACTTTATTACTTGTATGTACATTTCAGGGCTAACCATTTGGTATTGGATAGTCATTTATTGTGCTCTTCTATGGAGAAGATAATTTCTCTCATTCTCAGTATTTCTGAGTTGCCTGTAGTTCTTTGTGTAGAGCTAAGGCCTTATGGACATTTGTACATCTATGTCAATATATCTATTGTTGTTGTCCTTATTCATCTCATGTATGTTGGCAGTTGGTGTGGGAGAATTGTCTGTACTCTGTCAATCATGTTTTAAATAAATGCTGATTGGCCAGGCAGGAAGTATAGGTGGGAAAACCAGACAGGAAGTAGATATAATGCAATGAAAACAGGAGAATTCTGGGAAGGAGGAAGTTGATTGCTCCCAATCCTGGGCAGATCTCTGAGGAAACAAGATGTGAGCTGCTAGCTGAAAAAGGTACTGAGCCATATGACAAAAATAGATCAGAATAAGCTACAAGAGCTAATAGGTAGGCTGAGCTAATGGGCCAATCAGCTTTATAATCTTATGGAGTCCTCTGTGTGATTTTCTTTGGGGCTTGCTGGCTGTGGGGAACTGGGCAGAACAGAAACCCCTACAAGTAGGCACCCACATGTTACAGGCAGTCATGTTGGTAAGACTTTATGAACATATCTTCTAACATTACTAGTAGACAAAGTCTCACAACAAGCTCTATGACTCTCTGGCTTTTATAATCACTTAGCTCTACCTCTCAATGTTGATCTAGAAACACTTCAAAAATTTCTGTCATCTATGAATGAAAAAGTAATGGGGAAGGAATATTTGAAGTCATATTATGGGAGGTTGTGGATTAGGAAATAAAATATAAAAATATAATATTTATTTTTGGCTTTTCTAGGTATTTATGTGGGATTCCCCTCTGTATGCTGTGAATATGTCTTATTACCATTGGTTAATACTAGGTGTTATAATTTTAGCAATGTTTCTGAGGGAGTTTCCTAAGAAATTTAACTGAGATTGGAAAACCCACTCTAAATGCAGGTCTCAGAGTGAGTGCAAAGGAAAAGGAGGAAGCGATCTGAGCTTCAACATTCATCTCTGTTGACCAGTGCTTCATGCTCATCAAACCAGAAATGGTAGTATCCCTTATTATGTTGTGAGCAAAAAAGAATATCTGTTTTTCTTTTGGAGGTCTATGGTACCCTTGACAACAACTGGAGAAGAGGTATACTACACCACGCACTAGGCTTTTGTCTAGTAATCTAGACACATAAGAGAAGCATTGTCCTCTCATATAAAATAATCTTGTTTTCTCTCTCTGTCACTGTCTCTGTCTCTTTCTCCATATTTATATCTATATCCAATCTATGCGTCTATCTATTTATATCATTTATCTTAACATTCATATATATATGTATTTTGAATCTATCCAGCTATGTATCTATCAATCTACTATCTATCTATCTATCCATCCATCCATCCATCCATCCATCCATCCATCATCTATCTATCATCTATCTATCTATCTATCTATCTATCTATCTATCTATCTATCTATCTATCTATCAAGAGTTGATGGATATATAT
>NC_022034.1:22170388-22173825 GCF_000317375.1 Microtus ochrogaster | reverse complement strand
TTGGTTTTTCGAGACAGGGTTTCTCTGTGGCTTTGGAGCCTGTCCTGGCACTAGCTCTGTAGACCAGGCTGGTCTCGAACTCACAGAGATCCGCGTGCCTCTGCCTCCCGAGTGCTGGGATTAAAGGCGTGTGCCACCATTGCCAAGCAATCTTTTTCATTTTCTAGTTATAGCAAATAGAGCAGGCATGAACATAGATAATCAGGTATTTTTGTGATATTATGTAGAGTACTTTGGCAGTATCCCATACAGTAAATCTATTGCTAGATTATTACAGAACATCCACACTGATTTCTGTAACAGCTGTATCAGGTTGCATCCAACAGTTAATAAATATATTACACCCCCCCTATATTCCCACACCAGCATTTGTTTTCTATTATTTTCTTGGTATAGGTCATTTTGAAAGGAGTAATGGGAAATATCATGTAATTTGCTTGTTTTCAATGGCAAAGGCTACTGAACACTTTAAAAAATAATTTTTAGGCAGTTTTTTTTTCTTTGGGGAATGCTCTTTCTCTTGGGTCATAGATAATTTAAAGTGGATAGTTTGTTTTCTTGGTGCATTGTTATTAAAAGTTGGTTTTGTTTGCTTGTTTGTTGTTGTTGTTGTTGCCAGTCTATTTTTTTATTTTCAGTCTAGTCATGAATACACTCTATCAGATGTAGAGTGGGTAAATTTTATTTCTATATTTTGCCAACTACCCCTTTCTTTCTTTTATAGAAGGGTTCCAATTCTGTGGTTTCATTCATCAATTGTTGCTCATATTTCAACCAGTCTTTTCTAAGTGTTGCTTCTTGATGGCATTTATTCACAGCAGTGAGAGAAATTACTGAACTAAGAAGAATTATACAAAACTTTGAATTCTAAAAGTATTTTGTGCAAATGGATTATTCAAATAAGTGGAGAAACATGCAGAAATTTACATAAAATACTAAGAAACATCAAAAGAATACTAAACAGGAAGTTTTGTCTTGGGAAAGAAAGTTAATGGAGAGTTAATCAATTTTAGTTTTTCTGTAGGTTGTAGAATATTTAGAATATATGTTCATTCTTGGATGTTAAATGGAAGAGTTTTAAGTGAACACAGATTAGTTCATTTCAATTTTCTCTTAGAAATAAAGTAGAAAAACAAATAATGAGATAATGGAAACATTGGATCAGATTATAATCTTGTGTTTTTTAGACATAGATGAATACTATGTGAGTAGATGTGTGCTTTGTGCAGATATAGATCATGTGAATTGCCACTTATGTTCTTCTATCTACCAACACAATAATTATGAAAAATAGTAAAATTTTCTTTTTACTGTACTTTTCTAAATTTTTAAAAATACAGTGTAGTTTTATAACCTCCCCTCTCCCCTTTACACTCTCCAATCCTTTCCACCTACTGCCACCAACTCTATCCTCCCAAATACATGAGCTCTTTTTATTTTTGTTCAATATGTAGATAAGTACATAAATGCATAAATATTTTCTGAAGAACCTATATAATGTGGCTTGTGTGGATATGACTTCAGGGATGATCACTTAGAATTGGATAATCAATCAGGGGCCTATTCCTGGGGTACTGATTCTCCCTCTATCATCATCACTTAGGTGTCTATAATTCTTTATCTAGTGGTGAGGCACTATGAGATTTCTGCCTTCCATGACAGCATGTTTACTGATTTTACAATTGTTTACATCTATAGTGACAGTCATATTGATGAGGTATCATGGCTGTATCTTCCCTATCATTTTTAGGAGATACAATAGCACAGCAGATCTCTTGATTCTATACTTCTGCCCTTGCTTCCTGCTATGTTCTTTGACTTTTAGGTGCACCAATTGTTCTACACATTATTTAATCAGTAGTTCACTGCATTGTGGCTAATTGTGGCTTTTTTAAAAAGCCTTCTGCTCCTGCAAAGAATAACTTAAAATGTTTTATAAGAAATATTGCCCACCACATTACATTTACTTAAAAATATTGTCAAATGCCTTGATGTTCATCCTCTGACTTTTCTTTCTATTATACTAAGTTCATGATTTCTAACCATTAGTAACATCTTTGTTCTAAAGTGCCTATATCCATATCTATCTATCCATTATTCAAAAAGTCATTTTATTAATTTCTTAAATGTTTCAGTATAATTATTATATTAATGATTCCTTCTATCATTTAAGGTGATAAATCACTTGATATCATTATTATAAATCACTTATCTATATTTCTACTATTTTTACACATTCAAGTTTTAAAAAATAGAAATTACATAGGTTGCATAGACATATATTATTATAATTTATAGCTGTTTATTTCCATAGCTATCTATATATATAGTTAGCCTTACCTTACAAATATAGATATTTTTATAATTATACCTACATATTTATAAATATATAGAATATATAGATTATATAAGCTCTCTCTATGTCTATCTGTATGGAATATATATCTATATTCTACAGATACCCTAAATCTTTTGTTGTTTCTTCTTCACTGTGCTCTCAATATTTAATATCTTAATTTTGCTAGTTCTTCATGAGCTTTAATTAAATATCATGATTTTTATATATTAGATTAGAATGTAAAACCTTCCTTAAATAGCGTGTATTTGAAACCTATAGCTTTTGCAGTAAAGGACAGAAGTACAACAGCAGAATAGATATTTTTGAAATTGAAAAATGGAGTTTCATTATTCTTAGTCAGCTTATTAATAAACCGTGTGAATTTTTATTTTCTCATTGAGAAAAGAGAGAAATAGACCATGAAAATACTGGGAAAATCCAGTAAAAGAACACAACTTGATAAATGAATTCACATTTTATATAATAAATATTGAATTTTAATTATAATCATGGTTGTATGTTAAAGTTGGCAGTATTGACATACAATGGGCTACATTAAAAATTGTAAAATAATGTATTGAGGAGACTGTTACTGAATCTGAAGGGAACCATGTTTTTACAGTACCAGAGAGAAAGGTAATTAAGAAAGTGAGAGAAAGGTGACAGTGTTCCATGTCACATTTGGTACATGCATTTTAGGAATCATGTGGCATGTTTTATTAGATTCTGAGTTGAATAAAGACATTGTCCTGCCAGGCCAATAGTGGCACACACCTTTATTCCCAGCACTCGAGAGAAAGAGGCAGGTGGATATTTGAGTTTGAGACCAGTCCAGTTAATAAAATAAGTTCCAGGACAATCAAGGGCTGTTACACAGACAAACTTTGTCTTGAACAACCAAAAAAAAAGAGAAAGAAAGAAAGAAAGAAAGAAAGAAAGAAAGAAAGAAAGAAAGAAGGAAAGAAGGAAAGAAGGAAAGAAGGAAAGAAGGAAAGAAGGAAAGAAGGAAGGAAGGAAGGAAGGAAGGAAGGAAGGAAGGAAGGAAAGAAGGAAAGAAGGAAAGAAGGAAAGAAGGAAAGAAGGAAAGAAAAGACATTAT
>NC_022034.1:22162832-22170288 GCF_000317375.1 Microtus ochrogaster | reverse complement strand
TAGGAATCATGTGGCATGTTTTATTAGATTCTGAGTTGAATAAAGACATTGTCCTGCCAGGCCAATAGTGGCACACACCTTTATTCCCAGCACTCAAGAGGAAGAGGCAGGTGGATATCTGAGTTTGAGACCAGTCCGGTTAATAAAATAAGTTCCAGGACAATCAAGGGCTGTTACACAGACAAACTTTGTCTTGAACAACCAAAAAAAAGAGAAAGAAAGAAAGAAAGAAAGAAAGAAAGAAAGAAAGAAAGAAAAGAAAGAAAGGAAGAAAGAAAGAAAGGAAGAAAGAAAAGACATTATCTAATCCTTTTGGATGGGAGCGATGATTCAGCGTTCAGTGGTTAAAGTAGTTTAAAAAAATCTTGCTTTTATAGGGGGATCCAGTTTCCAATATTTGAGAACTTTCTCTGCTTTCTGTTTGGGGGTATCCAGTTCCTTCTTTTGGCCTCTCTGTGCACAAAACTTTCATGCCATGTACATATAGGCAGAAAAACATTCACATGTGCCAAAAGAAATATACAATTCTGAAATTTAAACTGTCTAATTCTGCTGTTTACTTTGGTATTCATGATAAAAATACTATATAAATAATGCTTTTTAAAATTCAGCTCATTTTTAAGGTTGATGGCATACACCTATAATTGAGGTATTTAGGAGGCTAGGCAGAAAGGTCATGTTTGTGACAGGCCTGTGCTACTCAGTAGGTTCTAGACAAGGTGGGTCACAATGTCTATCTCAATAAAGTAGGAAAATTAAGAATTGGGAATACAGTTCAGTGGTAGAGTATATGCTTAATAAACAAATGACCATGGGTTCAATTTCAAAAAAAAATTCAGATTTTGGATTTTATTTTATTCCCTAATTTTTCAAAAAGTTTGAATTATTTGAAAAAAGTGTATTTTTTTCTAAAATTTAATTTATTTTTAATCTTTTCAAGTCTGAATTTCTTTCCTCAATAATTTTGATGACTGTCATCTAAGTTAACCATCTGGAGACATCTTAGAAGTATATAATTCTTACCGTGTACACTGAGGTCTCTGTTTGGAGGTCAGACTTTTAGTAATTAATTTACAGAGTCCTTGAAGAAAAGTTGTTTTGTCCTAATCGAGCTTGAAAGTATTTGAAATTCTATGCTAGTAAAGTGAAAGGAATGTGTGGTTAACAAAAGGGAAATTTTCCCATTCTAGATGTCAAATTTGTTTCATCTTAGATATAAGAAATTCAAGTGTTTCCAGCTTATGGTAAATTTTTTGAAACCTTTAGGGTATTTCATTGACTGTTCTCTTTTGTGATTTCTTTTATGTTTAATGAAAATTAACACTTACTGAGGGAGATATCTCATAAAAAGAAATAAGAATTTCTCCTTCCGTCCCTGATAATAAAACTACTTTTAGATTCTCATTTTCTACTTGCATTTTACAGCTCATTCCTTCATATATTTTATCTAAAGGACCGATTAATCTTACCTTTTTCAATCTGTTTTCTTCCTATAATATAAAACCATAATCAAGTATTTCAATCAAGCAGTTGAAAATATATCATCAAGAACGTTAGCAAAGACAAGGAATATAGCAATCCATCCAAATCCTTTTTACTATCATTTTTATTTCACAGGAAAATCTTTGAAAGAGAATTGTGTAACACTCCTGTACAGTGATTGCTGTGGGATAACCCTGCTGTATGCTATGAATATGTTTTATTCTTTTGGTTAATAATAATAGCAGCTTGAGCAATAGCCAGGCAGGATAAGGGTAGGTGGAACAATCAAATTGAGAACTCAGATGAGGAGGGACACGGTTGAGGGAGAGGCCAGCCAGCAGCAAGATGTACTAGACCACAGGCAATACTATGAGTCATGAAGCAATTCACAGATTAATAGAAATGGGTTAATTTAAAAGTAGGAGTTAATTAGCAACAAGCCTGAGCAATAGGCAAAATTAATTAATACTAAACTTTTTTGATTATTTGGGACTGGACTGCCAGAAAATGAAAGGGCCACTCCTGTTTATAAGTGATTTTATGTGTATTACTTTATTCTAGTATGATCTGAAATAATAGTATCTTTAAGGTTTCTTGATAATTTATCCTTAATTGTGAAAGGATTTTCAAAAACTTTTGATACTGCTAGATATCTTCATCTCTAAAGGTTTCATGTTGTCACTTAAGTGGCAAAACACCACCTTCAGTTTTATCTTTCTTTCCATACATATCTCACATATCTGCCTTCATACTCGCTGTTGGGAGGTAATGTTCCTTTTTCAAGCCATTAAGGATTTTAGCCAGGTGGTATGGTGGTGGTGGATTTCAGTATTTGCGTGGGAGAGGCAGGGGGATCTCTGTGAGTTCGAGGCCAGTGTGATCTATAGAGCAAGTTCCAGAACAGGCTCCAAAGTTACACATAGATACCCTATCTCAAGAAAACAAAATAAAATAAAGAAATTGAGGATTTCAAGATTGTTAGAAAATATCCCTTCCTTCCATTTCCTCTGCTAACTTTAGATAACTGGAACCATGCATGTGACTCGCAGTTCACCTTTATCCAAGGGGCTCCCAGTATATCACACCCAAAATGCACCTCTCCTCCTAGCATTACGCTGAAATATTCAGTGACATTTGTGCAGGTTCTAAGGGCTATCTCAAGATTAATAGAAATTAAATTTCTCCCAACTAAGCCTTCCTGCTTCCCCCTGTGCTTTGCTCTGAGCACCATGTCAATTTCAACAGCATTGGCAAAATCTGCTATCTGGTTTGCTACGTGAACCAGGAGTTATTGGGCTGTCCTGAGTGTCCCCTTTCCCTTCTCTATCCATTGCACTACAAAATATCTTATTAATGTATAAGTAGTTCTCAAGTGAACTTAATTCATTGTACCTCCAATGCTCTCCCTATAGCACAACTATGATACCTTATCATAGACAGTACAGAAGTAAGGACCTCTCTGTACCTTCCGGATCATCATGAGCCACTCTGTGTTGGATCAGCACAGAGCAAACAGAGTGTTTTTTCTCCCCCAAAACATAAAGGATTTTACATCATGCATATGCTTAAAATAATTCTAAGACCCACATAGTTATAATGTAGTTTCCCCTTTTAAATGAAAGCTCCTGCCCTCAGCTTACTTTACAATAAAAGAACTGCCCATCTCCATTATAATTAAGGAATTCTGGGATTTTAATTTACAATAAGAATCATTATAAGTTCTAAAATATGATAGCATATTTGATATTGCTGACTGCATCTGAAGTATGATGTAGGAATAAGAGACTGAAAATGGTGTGTGTTAATGAATAAATGAAGGAATACCCAAGAAGGACAGTTACAAGGTTAATAATTACAGGGATTTATTCACAAGGAAGAATAATGAATGAGCAGTCAATTTCACATCTGATAGAATGTTCTGATATAATGAACTTGATGCAGATTGATTTCTATAGTATGTCTTCACCCCCGCTATTTTAATTGTGCCATATTACACCAAAATAGGTTATGATCATAGTTATAGTTTTCCTTAGTTATAATAAAAGATAAAATATTGTAATTTTAATTCTTGCTTGATACTTGTTTGGTTATATGCAATTTTGCTATGCTGAAGATAAAGCCCTCCTTTTTATTTAAACAGAAAAGTGTAGGTGATGTGGGATTCCCCTCTGTACACTGTGAATGCCATTGGTCAATAAAGGAACTGCTTCGAGCATATGGCAGAGATATAGAAAACTAAACTGAATGCTGGAAGAAAGGAGGTAGAGTTTAGAGAGAAACTGTAGCCCACCAGAGCTAAATGCCAGAACTTTAGCTGGTAAGCCACAGCCATGTGGCAATACACAGATTTATAAAATGGGTTAAATTAATATGTAAGAGTTAGCCAATAAAAATCTAGAGCCAACGGACTGAGCAGTGTTTTAAATAATATAGTTCCTGTGTGATTATTTTGGGGCTGAGCAGCTGGGAATCAACAAGTGGCCTCCTCCAACACTTACGTTTTTTTTTTTTTCCAAATACAGCAGTTATGTTTTTAAATCATGACTTGGTAGTGGACTAAAGAGTCTGTGATAATCCATCTGTAATTATTGAAGACATGCAAATATCAATCAAGGATAAAACTGCTTCATAGAAAATTAGTTCAGAAATTAATAGAAAAAATAGACTTGGAAAATTGTCTTTCTTCCTTTCTTCCTTCCTCTTTTCTTTATTTCATCTCTCTCTTTTTTTTCTTTCATCGTAAATAGATTATTTTCCCATACAATATATCTGACCATAGTTTCCCCTCCCTCCACTTCTCCTGGCTCACTCTCACCTCTGTTCTCCCGAACTCCTCCCATCTAAAAAAGGCAGGCCCCCAAGAGACAATGAGCAAACACTACAAATTAAAATATAGCAAGACAAGTCAAAAGCTGGATATGACAACCAAATAGGAAAGAAAAAGTGCCAAGAACAGACAATGAGTCGGAGATTCACCCACTCCCACAGTTAGGAGTTCCACAGAAACACCAAGCTAACAACCACCACATATACATAGAATATCTGGTGCAGACCCATGTAGGCTCCGTGCTCACCGTTTCAGTCTCTGTGCATCCATGTGAGCTCTGCTTACTTGATTCCATGGACCATGTTCTCCTGCAGTTCTTTATTCCCTCTGACTACATTCTTTCCTCCCTCTCTTCTCCAGGGCTCTCCAAGCTCCAAGGAGTTCTGCAATTTAGTCTCTCCCTCAGCCTAATGTCTCTATGGGTCTCTGCATCTGCTTTAATCTGCTGTCTGAGGTCGCCTTGCTAATGACAATTGGACAAGGCAAAATTAAGATACTATTCCAGACAGACCCTAAACTCTGCAAAAACATAGTATGAGAAAGCTAGTGTGATTCAATTTCATTTGTTTCAGTTATGATTTCTCATCATCTATATACAAGTATAAGTACAAATACTACTTGACTTTGGAGTTATGGGTTGTGACTCTATTTTTTAAAATTCTTTACCCTGAAAGTTTAGAAGCATAAAATGAGAAAAAATTATTTTATTAAAGGAAAAACAGTAACAAGTACAAGCAATTTTTTTTCTTGGATATAGAGAGAGTATGCCATAGTTACTTTGAACTTTTGTATGTAATTTTTATACTTATCAGCATAAGACTATTCTTGACTTTTCTATTCATACATTTTCATACTTCATTTGCTGTATTGAATTCTAAGTATCGCCCATTACAATATATAACTGGTACCCTGTATTTTGGTAAATATGCCATATTTCAAATGGAAAGGAAATAAGCATAAGCATTCTCCTTTTTTGTCAAAGCAAATTCTATTTCCCAGATAGACACTCAAGTAGTCAGGTGATTAACTTTGTGCCAATAGAAAGTAGAGAACAGGTGTTTGATGTATCCCTACTTTTAAAAAAGAAGTCAGGACTCTTTCCTGCTCTCCACAGGCAAGGACAAAAGTGGAAAATAAAAGGATATGACAGGCTTCTGTGAGAATAGCAGAACTGACTTTCCATCCCTAATTATCTTCATGTTGTAGAGCTGTCCACTGACATTTGTTTGTTTGTTTGTTGTTCTCTATCTTTTGTTTTCTTTTTGATGACTCAGGAGATTGAATGCAGGTCCTATAAAGTTTCAGTTCATTGATTTTGAACACTTTCCTCTGAACAGTCTTTTAGAAATGAGTTAATAATTTGTAAATCTCAGTTAGCATTTTGCCCAAATTATTAATATGTGTGTATGTGGTATTTTTGTATGTGTGTACATCTGTACATGTACTTGGGTATATGTGTATGTAACATAGTATGTTTGAGTGTATGTGTGTATATGTGTGTGTATGTGATCTGTATGTATTATCTATATGTGTGTTTGATTGTGGTTTATTGGTTATGTATGTATGCATGCATGTATGTGTTAGTGTGTATTATGGTGCAAGTGCTGTATGTGTATATGTATAACAAAACAATTAAATATAACTGATCAATAGTTATAATTCAAAGAAATCAAAATATAGCAAGTATCAGTGACCCTTTGTGGTTGAATCATAGCAGAAGATTTTTGATAGTTGATGTTTTGTGATGCGATTTTTTTCTGAAAATCAAGAAGAGAAATTGAATAATAGTTTGTAACTTTACTGATATTTCAGATATTACAACAATGTATTGTTCTTGCCTTTGTAATTAAATATTTAATGATAAATGAACTGTTACTTGACTTGAAATTTTCATGGAGGGTTGAATTCTTGCTCAAAGCACCTGCAGATTGAAAAAGAATGATACGTAGATTTTGTAGCAAGAACTTTCCAATCTTGTGTCAATATAAATGAGTTCTCCAACCACAGAAGTAAGCTTGCATCAATGATAGACTTCCTCTGCATGTTAGAATAGATGAAACGGAGAGTGGCAAGCCCATGACTCAGGTAGCATCATTAAACTGACTGGCCTTTTAACTCCATTAGCAATTTACTGTTTCCATTTAACTCTGATTTTCCCTTGAAGTAGAGAGATGTTCTGAGTTCCTTTGTGTGGAATGCTTCCTCGGTGCCATTTTGCCGTGTTTGCAGGTCTCCTTGACATTATCAAGTGGACTGACATTTTAAATATTTGCTGCGCTCAGTGGGTACTAATTCCACAAAGGTGAGTCCCAAACTCATTTTGCTGTGGCACAGCAAGTGATGTGTGTCTGTTTAATCACAGCAGCTGTATTGAGATCAAAAGGCACTGTGTTGTTAAACTTCTCACACTGCTGCCCTGCAGACACACCTGGAGGGGCCTTGAAGGAAAAGGCTAAGCAGTGAAAAAAGTTCTTAGGCCATTAGGTTAACTGAACCCATTAATCCACCCAGCACTGCAGGACAGCGTTTCTGAGGACACAACACTTCCATAGTTCCAGTCAATTCTTTACAGGTCAAGCACAGTCATTCCCAGACCTTCCAGAAATGGACAGTTTTCTTAGTTTTTTACACTGAAGTTTTACTTTCTGCTTTGTCAGAGTTCAGAATCCAAATACGATAAAAATTTTGAAAGCATAAATCATTTTGCATTTTTACTGTAGTAGTTTTTGGAGGAGTTGCTCAAAACAGAATTTTAGTGAATAGAGATATATATATATATAAACTATGATTGCTGACTTCATAACTTATGCATCATTTGCAGTCAGTGGTGACAAACAACAAAATATCAGTGAAGGGAAAGGCCATTTAAAGTTTTACCCTGATCTTTTTCCTATAATAAATCTATGATGTTTTTAACAGTCCATCATATAACCAGCTGCATTTAAATGTTCTTATATAATTTACTTCAGCTTCTTCAACCCAGAAAGGCTTTTCACTAAGATTTTTATTCAAATTCTCTTGGTTAAAATCTGTGATGGTTCATCTTGTCATAATGACTGTATCTTAGAATTACCTAAGAAGCTCTCTCTCTCTGTGTTCACACATGTGCATGTGCTTGTTCATTGTCAGTGTGCATGCATGACTCTC
>NC_022034.1:22157016-22162732 GCF_000317375.1 Microtus ochrogaster | reverse complement strand
TGAAGAGTCAGGGATGCAAGCTCAACACAAAGCCCTGAGGTTGATCCCCAGCACAGCACAGCAAAAATCAGACGTGTTAATGCATGACTATATAATCCCAGCACTCCAGGACTCTATAGAGTAAACCAAAGGGCTGCATGATTCTCTCTCTCTCTCTCTCTCTCTCTCTCTCTCTCTCTCTCTTTCTCTCTGTGTGTGTGTGTGTGTGTGTGTGTGTGTGTGTGTGTGTTTGTGTTTGGATTGGGGATGTAAGACCCATCTTAGATACAGGCACTGCTATCTCCTGGACTAAGCTAGGTACTCCTTACTGTTATTTTCTGGTCCCTTATAACATAAACCTTCATGTTCTGCTATACCCTTCCTGCCATGATGGATTGACCTCTGGATCTCTTAACAAGTTAAATCTTCCCTCCCTTAATTTACTCTGTCAGATTTGGTTACAGCAATGCAAAGGCTAACAAAAACAACATCACACAGACATGTAACTCCTGAAAAACTCACTGTTGGTCATTGAAGCCTTCCTTTTAAGTTTATAGTTATGGTAGCAATAATACAGAACTATCCCAACATTAAAGACAAGTTTCTTATTATTCAATCAATTGAACATTTAAGGAGTCAGAAAAGGAAATATATTGAAACATTAATTAAGGATAAATTGAAGATACTGATCAGATTGATCAGTGGGTAAAGCTGCTTGGTGACAAGCCTTGCATTCTGAGTTAAATCCTTGGGAAACCACATGTTAGGAGAGAAGAGGGCCATCTCCCACAAATTGTCCTATGATCTCTACATGCACACACAAAATAAAGAAATAAATGTAACAAAGAATTAAAATAAACCTTGAGTTAGCCAAACTAAGTTATAATCGATATGTGTATAGGTTATGAAGACAGTGAAGAAAAATACTAATACCAATACTTTTGAATTTAATGATTTTTTTTCTCAATTTGTCTCTGCATGTCACCCTAACATATCACTTCTTGGTGGAAGACAATTTATTTAAATCTCTTATCATTTCCTATTGTTTCTTATTTAATGTAGAATAGACAAATTTCTTTAAAAACATATAAAAGAAGCCATAATAAGCATGAGAATGAAACTATAATTCTAGCTGTGATTGTTTTTATGAGTTAACATTCCAAGTCTTATGAAGGGGAAACCTAACTTCATATCATGTGCCTATTGCCATTCCCTTGCTTGCTTTCAATTACAATACACTGATTTTTAAGAAATAAATAAATAAATTCAAACAGTATATGGCAGAAGAGAGGGCATATGGTGTAGGAAAAGAAGGAGAAATGTAGAGAAAGAGATGACTCTATTCTAAGAGCAGAAAAGAAAAATAAACTTAGTGTTCATATTAATTATCAGCAAAACTATTATTGGGCACATGTAGATGCTGGATGATACTATAGATGTTTAAGAGACATTACTGAATACAAATGGTCACTCTCATTTCTTACAGAAAAAGACTGACAAGTTCTTGGTCAAAAGAATATGACAGGAACTAGTTTTCTAAGATTTATGAAAAGTTGAATTTAGTAGTAAGAATTTGTCTTATTGTTTATGTTGGATCCAGTTAAACTTGAAATCTAATATCAGTGAAAGGTTATTTTTTAATATAGAAGATATGAAACTGATAGAGAGCAAGTGATACTTGAACAACAAAAAAGAAAAAGTTTTTACACTGTTACTGGAAAGTAACCCATTGGTTGCAGCTTTAAGATTATCAGAATAGCATTATTAATAAAAAAAAGGCAAATGTTTCCATGTTCCATACTATATTCTTGGTATTCACTCAGTAATAATATATAATTCTTTTCAGAGGAAACAGAGCTGTCAGGGAAGGGGTGAGGAGTAACTAGGAGGGTAGTAGGGCTGATGTATGTACAGGCTGCATCTGTTTTTACACTTCTAAGGACTTGCCTGGAGTACATGTCCAGCAGTGTTCCCTTATTTCCAGATCAATTTTTTAAAAAATATTTTACTTTGTTGTTCCCCACAGAACAAAAAATGATTGGAGAAGCTATCTTTCTACTTACCAGCCTTGCTCATAAATTTCAGTCCAACCATAAATCCTAAACAAGAGAATAATAGAGAAGATGAACCAAGGTGTTTCTTGATTTCTAAGGTTTAAGTTTGACTTTACTCCTATTCCTGTGAGATTTCTTTGATGAATACAGTCTTTAAATATTCAATATGTAATTCTTTGCTAATTTGCATCTTCCTAGATTGTTCTTGCTCTCACTCTACTTCATTCAAATGCCTTTCCTTAGTGATGTAAAAGAGTAAAATTGGTATGTAACGGGTTTATTGAGCAAGAACATAGGTAGTAGAAAAAAGACAAGATCTGAGTAAATTGGGAGCATGGGTGCCTTGGCAGAGGGTTGAAGGGGAGGGGAGAGGCAGGGAGGGGAGCAGAGAAAAATGTAGAGCTTACCAAAATTCATTAAAATTAAACCAAAGGAAAAAATATTTTCTTTGGTAGATTGTGATGAACACAGAGGGCCACAACTAAACAAAGCATAGAGAATAATAGCCTACAGAATGCTCAGCACTAAATATATCTCTATTATATCCTCTTCTCAGGGATCATTTTGTAAGAGTATGTAAATAGTATGGGAGACCCAGAAGGAGTAGATAACTACAAACTGCTACTGTTTGCCAGACTAGAAGAGAAACTGTATAGATGAACTCACAGCAGTTATGACAGCATGACCTACACCTGTGAAATCTCAATCAAGACTGAATTCAAGCATTGAGTGGGAGGTAGGCATGAAATATCATACCCTACTAAGGAATTATTTTCAACTATTAGCTGCTGGGAGACAGTGGATGTGTTTGATCTAAGGGTGTGGACCTTGGAGAGCGACCCTGTTTCAATGAAAGGCCAAACAGTCAAGAGTATATGAATGGCCTGTTTAGCTTTATGGGATTTAAAAACTCAGACACAAAAGTGGGTAGGTAGAGAAACTTGGATGAAGCAGGGAAATAAGAGGACTTTGGTGACTGGGTTGACTGACTGTACAAAGTTCTCAAAGAAAGAATTTTTAAAAATGAGCTAAAACTAGATCTGTAAAATTACATACTGATCTTACTTGAATAATGCAAACATAGGAAACACATTCAGATGTACAGCCCATTCTTTTCATAGGTGCAAATATGTAAGGAAGGAAATTTAAAATGGCATAAATACCGTAACCAAAGTCAAAATAGTGGTCCCTGCTATAGTTAGAGAGGCTAATACACCTAGAAAGTGTTCAAATGCTAAACTTTTAAAAGTCTTAATCTGGATGCGGATTCCTGTTTGTGTACTTTAGAATACAGTTCTGTGCTTTTAGGGACGTTGATGTCTATGCATAGATGGGTATTAAAACATCTTCAATCCTGGAGAAAAGGATTCAAAGAAAATATATCTTTAGAATGTTTTTCCCCATCATTAACCTCTGTGATTTTTTTTTTCTGGTTTTGTTTATGGTTGCTGGCTTCTTAGAGTCTTTCATGATCACAGATTCCTTGGAAACCCTTTTTATCAGCTGTCCTAATTTTATTTAAACCAGACATTGTCTGACATGTATATTTCTGCTTCTTTCTGCTACTGCTGTCTCTAAATCGTCTCCATAGAACAGATTATCTAACTTACAAAGACAGTTTGAAATAAAGTGACACATTTAATCATTTTCAATCTTATTATTATACAACTTAAGCATGGTATGGCTATTAACCAAGTATACAGGTGTGTATTTTTGGTGTATCCTTTGCTAGAAGTCAGCCAAGTTCATCTTGAGTGTGTCTAAGAGAATTATGTCTCTATTATTCAAGCCCAACCACATTTAGATTGGAGAGTTAAAATATTATTGCTTGTATTAATCTTAAAAATTTTAACTCAACTTCTACAAAGCCTAAGCACTCTGTGCATATATTTTAAATATCTGCCATTCATTGAATTCAACATATGCATCAAAAATTTATTAAATAGCTTTTATATTAAAGAAGCTGTTGAAATTTATATGTATGCTTTGTTTATTCATAGCGAAATGTATACCTCAAATTTACTCTAAATGTCCTAAGTAAAATATTCTAAAATGCAAAAGGTAACGAAAGTTTTCATATATTTTTAGTTAAATTCTAAATTATACTTCAAGTAATGCAGTGTTTTCTGAACAAAGGTGCGGTATTTGCAGCAAGTGCAAAGCAGACCTACTTGTTACCCCTCTGGGAGGACACAACATTTGGCCTTCTGTTTTCATGATATATTACCTTTCAGATGCCTTTCTTTCCACATAAGTAATCACTTACACAGTGGAAAGACTGTCTCATTTGAAGTGAGAATCTCAGATATAGGTGAATAGATACAGTAGAGAAAAGTGGAAACTCAAACTCAAACCCTTACGATAATCAGACGTTAGGAATTTATTAAAAATGACAAGGGATCTTAAATAAGACAGACTTACCCAAGGGATCAGAGCATTTCTTAAAAACAGGTCTGTGTGAGTGCTCTAAGGAGTTGCTTCAGGAGGCCATTGCAACGTATATTGATCATCAAGTATTTTCTTTTCTAGTGTACTATTATTTTATTTTTTTAGTTGAAATTTTTTATTATGGTTTAAACTATAAATTTTAAACTATTAGAATTTTCTAGAAGAAAACTTAGAAAAGATTTAGGAACAAATGCTTAAGCATTCTGTATATGCTGTAAGGATTAAAATTCCTGTCGTTTTACATAGTAGAACATATCATAGCAGGGAAAATTAAGCTTGTTTCTATGCCAAAAATAGTTAAAAATAGACAAAAAAATATCTCTTTTTCATTTAAGTTCCTCAATTTTATGGCTGGCTCACAAAATAACATAGTTTCAAGGCCAAGATTCTCTATAAATGGAATTTCCCTGTAGACCACTGGAATATAGAACTTAGTCTTTCAAACTCTCATATTTCATCATAACTTGGTGTTAACTTGAATCTGACTGTAATATCTGAAATGTGATGGTTACTTCTATATTTCTAAAATGGCAAAAAGAAAAAGTAAACACTGGTATTTGGTGGATGATGTTCTCTTTCTTGTCACTTTTCTGTCTAATAAAAATATTACAGACATAGTCTTTCATACTCTCTGTTTTATAAATGATGAAAAGTGACAGAAATGAAATCCTAGAGCGGTGTTTTATGCTAAAGATAATTTACCTTTATTACAGCTTTGGTGTTACCAGAATAAAAATTTAGCTAGCTTTCTCACTTCATATCCATCAGTCAAAGTTCATTTCATTTTCGGTATTCTATCAGGAAATAATAATGTCTTTGCCCTTGAGTTTCACATTCAACATACTCATTCAACTAGATGTAAGATCTCATCTTATGACCAGAGCACATTATCTTGGCTACTGTGTTACTTATCCTTTGGGGTCTGTGACATATGACTGAGAGAATGTGGTTAAGAGGAAAAAAAGAAATCTTGGGCAGTTTCAGGAGTTTCTTTCTGTGGGTGTCTCTTCAGTTGTGCACTAGAGGTGAATGTGGTGCTGGGACTAAGCTGCTCACCTCACTGCAAACAGGAGCAATAGAGATCAAGAAAGGAGTCATGCCCACGCTATGGGAGCTTTAGTTAGGACTTCCCACCTGTATATTGCCATCATATCATGAACTCATTAGTAAATTTCTCCATTCGTTTATTATTCTTAATACGTCTATTAGAGTCCTAATGATCCAACCAACTCTAA
>NC_022034.1:22152306-22155726 GCF_000317375.1 Microtus ochrogaster | reverse complement strand
CATTTCTTTTAATCTGGGTATCGCCATGTAGCTGTGGTTTACCGGGTAAAATTCCCAGCATCTTTCTCCAGCAGCGGATCCATGGTGTCCCCTGACTCTGTCTTCTTCCTCCCAGAATTCAGTTCCATCTTCCCTGCCTACGTAAGTTCTGTCCTATCAACAGGCCAAGGCAGTTTCTTTATTCATTAGTGGTAATCACAGCACACAGAAGAGACTCCCACATCAACCCTGTAAGAAACCAGAACTTCAGCACAGGAGAGTGTGTTATCCAAATCACACCCAAATCACAATCATTATTACTGTGACTTTGATATGAAAGAGGTTTGGCATTTTTCTGAAAGAGATTTATTTTGCCCTTTGGGTACATCTTTTAAAAAGTTATTATTTTATAGTTTCCAAATGTTTCTACGTCATTTTCCCAATTTGTCTATTATATTACCTCCTTAACATTGTTAGCTAATGATCAATGGCCTTTTAATTGGTTTGAAAGAGATGTGAGGAAACAAATTCTGTTGGTTTACTAAAAGTTTGTCAGAAAACATTGGATCATTACTAAAAAAAAATTTAGAGGGGACCATTTTTCTCTAACATAACAACTAAAGAATATTTTATATTATTTGACATGACATGTTCATAGAAAGCTGCATAAAATTTCCATTCTCTGATTTTATACAACAGTTTTGTCAAGCATGCGACATGCACATCCTGAGTTTTGTTAGTTTAGTTAGTTTTCTGTGTCAGGTATGTGTGGGCCCTGCATTGTCTCAGTCTGTGTTAGCTCAGTATCAACCTCAGCCTTTGTGTCTACTTTTGCCCTCACTATAAAACCCACTGGAAAGGAAATGTAATAGGCTTCTTATTTTTGGAAATCTTTCCCGCTCTCAAGAATTTCACTCTACTTTAATTTTTCACTTTTCCTCAATTTATTGCTATTCTGTAATATTTCTTAATTAAGCCTGATTCTGTTTTACTTACTCCTAGGAGAGTTTGTGTCATTTATCTTTGGTATGAGACAACAAAAATGGAAGGCAGTGTTGGGGGCTGTTCTTTAATAACCATGATGTCCTGCACCATCTTAGTTCTCTGGGTTATGAGTAATTGTGTAATGAAATGTTCCAGTACTATAACAAACCCTCTATCAATAATAACACTCAGGACACCTGACTTGCTCCTGTCCCCATGTGAATGTGCAGGGAGAAGACATCATCAGTAAACCAGAGGAAGACAACTTCTCTGGCTTCATCTCAGGCATCCCAGAATTCCAAAACTGTGAGAAGTACATTTCTGTTGTCTGTGTCACCTAATTAGTGGTATGTTGCAGCAATTTGAAGAGAATGAGACACCCACTCCAAAGGAAAACTCCAGAGCAAGGAATTTTTATCACCTCCTACTCAATCACATTTCTTTTAGAGCCATAAGTGATGAGTGGCTGAAGAAGAAAACTTTTGAATTACAGTAAATCATTCATACTTATTTAAATTACATGTACAATAAGCTCACAATTGACTTTTAGAGAAGCAAAAATGTGTTTTTGTCTGTCAGGAGTGAGTTTCCTCCATCAAAGTTAAGAGATAAAAATATAAAGGAAAAGTTACACCAAAGAAAGGAATAAAATCCAACTTGTTCCCCTTTAAAAAAATTAAAAAGATTTTTCTCTCATATAATACATCCCAACAACTGTTTCCTTTCCCTCTACATCTCCTAGCTCCTCCCCTCTAGCTCCCTCCACTCCCAGATCCACTCCCCCTCCTTTCTGTTTACTCTTCAGAAAAGATTAGGCCTCCAAGTGATGACAACAAGCAGAATAAAACAAGATACACTATGATAAGGCCAAAGCCCTCAAATCAAGTCTCAACAAGGCAACCTAGTAGGAGAAAGCAAGTCCAACGAGTTGGCAAAAGAGTCAGAGTCAGGTGATGAACATCCTAAATTGTGAATCACAATATTCAATATCTAGAAATTTGGAAAATTATTTTATGGTTTTTGTTCAATTATTGTGTAAAGAATGTTAACAATGAAATTATAAGGTAATAAAACAAGCATAAGATACTTTATATTCATATTTCCATATTATCTATAAGCTTTTTGTAAAAAGTTATACATGAGATAGTATTGAGAAACAAAAATTAATAGCAATAATAGTGGCTAAGCAAAAATAAACTATAATCAAACATAAAACTATCAACAGATGTCCATAAAATCTACTTCTTTAGTGGTGACTGAATTACTTACCTACCAGTAAAACTTTCAGAGTAAGCTAAATTCATCTTTTTGAACAATTTTTCTGTTACTATACTGATTCCTACTTTAATGGATACCTAGTTTAATCATAAATATGTACCTATGCACATAAGAATATTACCCATCATTAATCCTACATATAAATGACCTTTTGTACAGAATAATCCTAAGATGTGTTTTGGCATGATTCCAAGAGACATTATTGAATCCTGTTAAAATTATTAGTTGCAATATTTGTTGGAAATATTTACTAAGGAAAAGAATTTCATGCAGCAAGATAAACTCAATAGCCATCATGAAGGAGAGATGGCAGTGAATATATAATCATTTTTAAATTCTTGTTCAGAATCTAAATTTAAAAGGGGGTGGTATGTTCAGATTCCAGGAATTTGGAAAATACTTGTCTTCTCCATCATTTCTTACAGATATTCTTTTTAATTTTGGCCAATTACACAACTTATGAAAAGGAAACAGTTATTTTGTTTATTCTTTTTTCTCTCTTCTCTTGAATCTCTGTAGACTCAAACTGGAGGAGAGTATACTTTGTGTTATTAGAAGAGCATTTTCATATCATTTTTAGAAAAAAAAAACATTTCTGCCATTTGTTAAAGTAGTACTCTATTCTCCCTTTTGAGAGGACAATTTATGAAAAGTCTTTGTCAGTTAAGAATATACCTTAAGGTTGAAATACTCCACTAGTTTGCAACACACACACATGCACAAACACAAATACATACACACTATATATACACTCATATTTCCTTGCTACATTTGTATACCATAAACCCTGTCCCATGATTTATCTGCATTTGATAAACTGCTTCCCTCGTCAACACTATATGAAAAAAAATACACAGAGGTTCAGAGTGCTTCAATTACCTCATAAGAGGATTCAGTCCACCCCAATCCAGGTTGTCTTTTCTTCATTTCCTTGCTCCGCTAGCAGGTTTGTTTTTGGAGCCATGATGGATATGGCAGGGGTCTTAAGCACAGAGCCATCTGTCTTCAATCCCAGTGAGGGATTTCTCCACTACACTCCTTTCTTTTTATATAGTAGTAAATTTTATTTTTTATTTTGATATTTACTTATCAAGTGTAGGATTTCTCCCTACACTTTCCTTGACAACATCTCTCCAATTTTCCTTCAAATTCATGACCTCTTTTTTTGCTAATTGCTTT
>NC_022034.1:22146495-22152206 GCF_000317375.1 Microtus ochrogaster | reverse complement strand
TACCTAAATAAAACTTGTTCAACTTTTTCCTAACTTGTTCCTTTGTTCTACTGTCTTCAGCCTTCTCTTTCTTTTCTATTTTAGTGTTATGTTTCTCAAGGAGTTTGCATAGCTTAATTGGGATTTAAATTCCATAGTGACCCCAGGAAAACCTTGTATTCCTAATCCTATTGACTATACCAAGTAAGGAGACCGTAGATATTCACTATACTTAGTTTTTCGCAAATTCTAATTCAGTTTTTGGAGCATAGTGCAGGAAGAAATGCTGAGAAGCAGGCAAGGAACTGGGAAGAGAATAGTGGTTGTGTTGCCGCCAGCTCTTTGTTGGTGCTAAAGACAAAGTGTCAGTTTCACTCCAGTTATGATGGTTGCTCATTTCTCCTAGTTAGTGTGAGGTGTCTAGGCAATGGATTTTGTTACAAAGAGAGACCATTTTTCTTTGAATTAAATATTTTATGTATATAGGTGATTTGCTTACATCTATGTCTGTGTACCACATGCATGCCTCATGCCTGCAGAGGCCAGAAGATGCCATCAAATTCCCTCCCAATGGAGTTCAATATTGTTTTGAGTCCTGGTGTGCAGGTCAGGAGTTTAACACGTGTCTTCTGGAAGAACAATCAGTGTTCTTTGGTTGTTCAGGACAATTGCCTATGTTCTGTCAATTATGTTTTAGATGAATGCTGATTGGCCTGTAGCCAGGCAGGAAGTATAGGTGGGACATTGGAAGAATATGCGGCCACTCAATGTGTATCAACACTAAGCATAACTGTACTCATTTGCCCTAGTCAATAATATAACATTGCACAGAAGCACTTCAATATCATAAGAAAAAACCTACTTTAAGAGAACTTTGAAATGGGGTCTGTATTTCAGACTAGTTAAGTACATTTGGTCACCAATGTAAGCCTTTCCTTCCCTCAGGGAAATGGATTCAGCAGTTTTTCACATCAGAAGGCTGTGGAGCCACTAAGATCCTTCCCTCTGCTCTGCAGCAAGCTCTAAGGCAACATTTAAACTTTATACCAATCAGAAATCTACATATAGGTTTTCCTGAACACCAGTCAAAAAAATTCAATAATTCAATCTCACTAATAGTATAGCTTTCTTCCATTTTCTGTCTAATAATTATTTAGATTCTGTGTTCATATTCTTTATTGTTTTTGACATAATTACGATGATATGCCCCCTCTACTAGTAACTATTATTAGGTAGTTATTGTTATTGTTGTTTCTCTAAACAAAACAATGTTGGTGTTTCAAAGTGTGCATATAGAACAGTGTCAATCAATGCCCGGCCGGGCGGTGGTGGCGCACATCTTTAACCCCAGCACTCGGGAGGCAGAGGCAGGCGGATCTCTGTGAGTTCGAGACCAGCCTGGTCTACAAGTGCTAGTTCAAGGACAGGCTCCAAACTCCCCCCCCCAAAAAAAAATCAATGCCCATTGATGCTATGGACAAAGACCAGAATAGAAAACCCCACAGGGATTTCAAATGTTTCTGAATCTCCCACTAAGTCTCTGTTCATCAAGAGAAAGGTGGGCTTATTTCATATGTAGTAATACAGTTCTAGTTAATGGTTAATGCATTATGACATCCTCAATTTATTTTCCAATAAAGCCCTCAAAATTCTAACATAGGTAATGATGAGCATCAAGAAAAGTTGAAGTATATTTTCATATTTCCTTTTTGCATGTCCTTACTCTATCAATTTGAAAAAAAAAAACGTTCAGGTAGTGAAATTAATTTTTTCTTTTTGACCAGCAGAAACATCATATGAAGCTTGAATTATAACTCCTCTGGTTGTGGACCTTGCTACTGTGTTATGGCAAAGGATAATGCACTGTGATATCTACTTAATAGGAATTTTATCCATGAATCTGGCTATTCAGTTTGTTCAGGAGCCCATAGTGATTTCATTACTACAGTCTTGGTGCCTTCTGTTAAAAATCTCAGAGGTTTTAGCAAGGAAAACCAAGTTATCAAGTCAAATTAAAAAAAAAAAAAAGTTCAGTAGCATCCACCCAGAGCTAGTTAGGCAAGAGTAAGTACAAATAAGACATTCTCTGTGTTATCTTGACTTTAACTGAGTAGTTCCTTGAGTCACGATACTAGATAATATTGACTGTTTACCAGCACTTAACATCTATTACTCAGAGGTTCTAGGTCAGAAAAAACCATCCACATCAATGACTTCACCAGACGGTAGCCCTGACCACACAAAGCTGCAGAAGGGAGCTGAATAACTTCCTGTTACTTCATAAGTCAACTCTGCTGCACAGACAAATTATACCCTTTCACTACCTAATGAAAGCGCAGATCACAGAGGATCTTTATTGGTAAAGTATTGCATGCCATTTAGTATGCATTTTAAGTTTGAGGTATGATTTAAAGTAATTATCTGTCATAAATGTTGTCTCTCAACCACTATGAGTAAAGAAAGTGTTGCAACTGTTTGTAAGAAGTTGATTTATGAAATCTGCTACTATGATTAAAATCATCTGTTGTGTAAAAGTGTTAGCACTGGGTATGTTCCTCGATAGTAGTATATGCATAGTATTAGCAAAGCACTAGGCTTAATCCTTAGTTCTTGCAAAAAAAAATGAACAAATGGAAAAAACATAAAAACTTTACAAATACATGGAACTTTTAAAAATGTTTATGCAATACTAATCTGCAGATTAAATGTATTAAAAATTGAAGATAAAATGTTTTTAAAACTCACCTTGAGATTGTTTTATGTTGAGAAAACATTTTATTAATCAAATAACTTCCATGTATTTTCTTAGAACTTTGAACCACTCATACAGCTGTGTATTTCTAATTTGGCAAGAGGGTTTTTTTCTGCCCTCTTGCACAAGTTCATATATTTGTTAACCTTCTTTAGTTCCTTTTTAGAAGAACAGAAAAGATGCAGACAGCACAGTAATGTGATAATGCACATGACTTTTGATTCTTAGTGAACATTGCTTTACTCTCTAGCATATGTGAATGCTGTGTTGCAAAACCGTAAGCACTCTGTCTTGGCAGTCATGTGGCCTTGTGGTAATTGACTGCAGGCTTTATGGATTTAGCACATTCTTAATGTACTCTAATGGAACACCTGAACCAGCAAACAAGAAATGTGAAGCGAAGATTGTGCTTTTGAGTATCTACGTGCACCTAGGTGAAATGATCATAGAAACAATCTTCCACTTGACAATTCAAACATTTATTTGTACAGTCTGTTTTAATGTGCTTTTATCAAATATATATTTTCCCATATACATTTTTGCTACATGTTTTATATATAGTAAAGTTATTTGAATGATAAATTGCTCTTCCCAGAAGAATATCTCAGTTTTTCAGTTTGATCATGATACAAATGAGATCTGACTTTAAGAAGTGTAAACTATTTGGAGGAATTTATTCATGTAAAATTGTGTGAGATTATTTCTTAATAAACAATTTGAAATTAAAGAACAGATATATCCCTGGGGTTATTTGCTATTGCAGAGAACAAAATATGATAATGCTAAAGAATAAAGTGTACCAGATAAACTAAGCAGGGAAGAAAAATTATTCCACTTGATTTCTATAGGTAGGAAAAATTGAACTCATCTTCCTTAAAAAAAAAAATAGACCAGAGTTCTCATACCTAATAGTTAATTAAGCACTAGAAGGCAC
The DNA here is from genome assembly GCF_000317375.1 of Microtus ochrogaster. Classification (NCBI taxonomy): domain Eukaryota; kingdom Metazoa; phylum Chordata; class Mammalia; order Rodentia; family Cricetidae; genus Microtus; species Microtus ochrogaster. Next base: position 22,148,541 of record NC_022034.1, on the reverse strand, counting down.
ATAGAGAAGGCAGGTCAATATGATTAGTCCATTTGGGTTTGCTAATTGGTGCTGTTGAAGTTCAGCTCCTGCCACCCCATTGGTTTAAATTCTTCGGTGATTTCTACTCAAAGGTATGGCTTCAATGCACTTAGACAGAGATTCCTTGGTTGTGAAACTGACAAGATGCAAGAATATACCATTTCATTTTTTAACTTATTTTTATTAGAATACATTTCATTATGGCAGATTTTTAAAAATTGTTTATGGCTCTTTCCCCTGTTTTCTGACAGGTGTCCTATAGCCATTTGTGCTCTTCCATCCCCAGGAGTTTTCATTTCCCTTCCACGTCACAAATGTCCTTTTGTGTTCCCCTCTTCAGCACCTCTCATCTCCTTCTCTCTATTTCCCTTACTTATACACTCTCAAATGACCTCATTTGCATATGTAAAACATTGAAATTTAGAAACTGTATATGAGAGACATCATATTATGATTGTTTTTCAGACTCTTGATAATAACACTTGATTTAATAATTCTAAGATTTGCCTATCTTCCCTCAATATCATTTCATTTTGCTCTATAGCTAGATAACAATATGTTGAGTGTATATGCCTTGTTTAATTATTTATTCATATGTTGCAGAGTGTCTGTTTCTGTCATTTGCTATTGAGATAATGCAGCAGTGAACATGGAATTCCAAATGTCTCTTTGGTATTATGTAGGATTCTTTGGGTATAGGTTCATGTCCTGATTTGTTTTTGTTAACACAAACCTTGATATTTCTGGACAAAGGGAAGTCCTAGCTTGTGAAGTTTTCAAGGGAAGTTTTGAGTCCTTCTTTAAGAACTCCAGAAGGGCCATTTGATATTTTAAACTAAGAATATGTTAATCTAGTCACTGGATGCTAAATAATCAATTGTAATTAACAAGAGATCAGAACCATTAAAGTGAGATTGCAGCTCTGTAAGGACATCATCTGGGACTGAAGAATAACCTGTGCTTAAGAACAGGCCAGCATCATTCAGCTGAAATCCTCCAGGAAGTGTTTCCTCAGGGTCAAACCACAGAAGCTGAAGTCTAGAGGGCACAAAAGTTGCACCAAATTTGATAATACATAAGCTTCTCAAGAGGCATTGGTTTTGAAGGCATGAAGTGGTCATAAAAAGTAGCTGATACTTGACACTTTGAGATAACAGAAAAGGCCATTGTTAAAGGTACAGCATTAGCTATTGTAAAAATCCCACCAATGAAGTACAAATGGAGAGAAGATGAAGACTGTTACAATGGGGCAAGATCAGGGTCTTGTCTATATTCTCTCCTAATAGTTCACTTATTCTAGTAGAAACTTTCTAATTTTATACAATCTAACCTGTTGATCTACTTTATGTATAATTGGAATCTTGTCTGGAAAGTCTGAGCCTAGACTAATAATTTAATGTGTTTCCCTTATATTTTGCTTTAAATTATTCAGCTTTTAAATTTTAATAAAGTATTTGATGCATTTTAAATTTATTCATGTGCCAATTGAGAAAAGTGGATGTAATGTTTATTATCTATAGGTATACCAGTTTTTCCAGTACCATTTGGTGAATAAACTGTCATCTTAAGAGTATTTTTTTCTTTTTATGGTTTTGTCAAAAACTAGATGTCTATAGATAGCTGTGAGGGCTTGTTTCTAGGACTCAAGCTATACTAAAAGCTTTAGTGAGTGATAATAAAAGCCTGGTATTGGCATAAAAACATACATTTAGACCAGTGAAGCAGTGTGCCCAAGACCTGTATAACGTCAAGCTAAACAAATTCCCAACCTCAAAAAATGACAACTGGACACAAAATCCACCCATAAACCTAAAGGTATTTGCAAATTATTACCTGCTAGGAAAAGGAAAATTATTATATCCAGTGGAGTGTCTGTGAGTCTGTCAGGCACACTCTGGGAAGACACCATGCTTAGGAGTTGGAAACAAAACAAAACAAAACAAAAAACCTCTTTGTGAGTGAGTATATCCCATGTTCATCTTTTTGGGTCTGGGTTACCTCACTCAGGATAGTGTTTCTATTTCC
>NC_022034.1:22138580-22145650 GCF_000317375.1 Microtus ochrogaster | reverse complement strand
CATTTCTTTAAGGATTTCATTGTCGTTTGTGTTTCATAATTTTAGAACACTGTGCCGCATTTTAACTGATTTATTTGTTATATTGATGCTCAATTTTACACATTTTAAATACTAACCTTTTATCAGCTTTGTTATTCTTACTGAAAATAGATTATTTTCTCATGAAATGTATCCCAATTACTCCTTCCAATTTGCACTCACCTATACGCCCAATCCATATAAACTTCATTTTTGTCTCTGGTTAGAGTAAAATGGGCTTCTAAGGGATAATAGCCATTTATGACTACAGAAAATATAAGATAACAAAAAACTCTCATATTGTAGTTGGACAGAGCAGCCCAACAGGAAAAAAAGAGTTTCAAAAGTAGACAAAAGGGTCAGAGACCCACTTGTTCTCATTGTCAAGAATCTCATAAATATAGTAATCAATAACTATAAGATGTTTGCATAGGTCCTGGTAGGCCCTGTGCTTGCTACTTTTGTCTCTGGGAGCTGTGTGTGCCTTGCTCAGTTGATTCGAAGATATTATTATCCTAGTGCACTCCATCTCCTCCCGCTCTTACAGTCTTTCCAGCCTCTCATCCATAGGATTCCCTGAACACCTAGGAGGAAAGATTCAATGAAGACTTACCATATAGACTCTCTGTACAATGTCTAATTGTGTCTATTCTCAGAGTTTCTGCATATGTTCCCATCTGTTGGTCTGTTGTCTGAGGAAGCCTTTATAATGATGACTGGATGAGGCACTTATCTATGAGTATAACAGAATATCATTATGAATAATTCATTGATTGTTATTTTTTTAAGACCAGTCATGTTTGACATCACTCTAGGTCTTGAAGTTATCTAGTCTTTGGTTCTTGGTTACCCAAGTGCTGTCAGGTATGAGATTTTTCTCGAAATGGACCTAAAGTCAAATCAGACACTGTTTGGGTACTCCTATAGGTTCTGTACTACCGTTAACCTAAAATATTTTGTAGGTAGGACAGATGATAGTGCAAAGAATTTTTTTTTTTTTTTGCCTTTTCTCTTTTTGTTGCTTACAGAGTACCTTCCTGAACCAAAGAGACTATAACATAGAGATAAAGGCTCTTGCTCAACTTCTCTGGGTCCAATGGGTGGTGTGAATTCTGTGCTTGGCAATGAGTCCCCACCGTGAGGTTCCTGAGACCAACATTTTGTCTTAACAGAAGCCTGGTTTGTTTGGGGATCTCCTTGGGATCCTCTTGGTCAACAAGTCCATTGAGTACAACTCAGGCCCTCCATCTGAAAACTGACTTGGCTACAAGAGATGGCCTGTTGAGATTCTGTAACCTTCATTACTAGGATACCTCATCAGGATCACCCTCATAGATTCCAAGAAGTTTCCCAACTACATTAGATTTCCACAAAACTCTCCAAATGTCCCCCAATTCCAGCTATCTCTCCTCACCCACTTTCTCTCTTCATCCCATCTTTCCCTATGACCTTATCCCTCCCTCTCCTGCTCCTGTCCCCAACTACCTCAAGCCAACCTTTAAAATATATTTTATTTCTCCTACCTTATGATATCTATGTTCTCCCATTTCTTTCCACTTTATCTAACCTCTTTGTATCTATAGGTTGTAGTGTGATTAGTGCTTACTTAACTGTTAATGTCCACTTCTAACTTAATACATATTATATTAGTCTTTCTGTGTCAGATTTACCTGACTCAGATTTTTGTTTTTTACTTACATCAATTTGTCTACAAAATTCATGATGTCATTTTTTGAACAGCTAATGTTCTATTATATAAATGGACAACATTTAGTTTCTCCATTCTTCTATTGGGAGACATCTAGGTTGCTTGCAGTTTCTGGGTATTGTGAATAAGGCCACTATGAACATGATGATGAAGTGACTTATGGTGGGATGGAGCATCCTTTGGGTATATACCTAACACTGGTATATCTGGGTCTGGAGGTAGATCTATTTCTAACTTTCTGAGGAACCACCATATTGATTTTCATAGTGTGTGTATAAGTTTGTATTCCAACAGCAATACAGGAGTACCCCGCTTGTTCTACATCCTTACCAGCATGAGTTGTCACTTGTGTTTAATTTGAATTTCCCTGATATCTAAGGGTATTGAATTTTAGAGATTCCTCTTTACGTATTTTCAATATTGGTACTCTATCAGATGTGGAGATGCTAAAAATATTTTCCCATTCTGTAGACTGCTGTTTTGTCTGAATGGCAGTGTTCTTTGTTGTGTAAAGGGGTTTTATTTTCTTGAAGTTCCAATTATTAATCACTTATCTTAGTGTCTGTGTACTATATTCAGAAAGTCTTTTCCTGTGCCTGTGAGTTCAAGGCTATTCCCATTTTCTCTTCTGTCAGGTTCAGTGTATATAGTTTTAGATTGAGGCCCTTGATACACTTGAACTTGAGTTTTCATTGTACCACATGCAGATTCCAGTTTGACCAAAACCATTTGTTGAAGATGCTGTCTTTTTTCACTGTGTATTTCTGACTTCTCTATCAATATTCAGGTGTCCATGGGTGTGGAGATTTATATCTGGGTTTTCAATATCAATGGCAATACCATGTTGGCTCTTAGGTCCATTTCCTTAGAATATCCTTTTTCAACCCTCTACCCTGAGGTAGTGTTTATCCTTGATGTTGAGGTGCGTTTCCTGTGTACAGCAGAAAGACGAATCAAGTTTCCACATCTCTTCTGTTAATCTGTGCCTTTTTATTGGACAACTGAAACCATTGTTATTGAAAGATATCAATGGCTAACTATTGTTGATTCCTGTTAGTTTGTTGCTGGTTTTGGTGGTGATGGTGTGTGTTTGCTTTTATTTCCTCTTTTTTATTTCCTGTTTTTTTCACTGGTGAGGTTAATGTCTTTAGGTTGGAGTTTTCTTTCTACCAAATTACATAACATTACATTTGTAGATAGTTATTATTCAACTTTGACTTCATCATAGAATATCTTATTTCTCCAGCTATGATGATTGAATGCTTTACTAGGTCTGGACTGGTATCTGTGGTCTCTTAGAGTATGCTAGATATCTGTCCAGGCCCTTCTGACTCTGAGCTTACATTAAGGTTAGGATGCAATTCTAATAAGTCTGCCTTTATATGTTACTTGGTCATTTCCCCTTTCAGCTGTTAATATTCTTTCTCTGTTCTGCATGTTTATTATTTTGACTTTTCTGTGGCAATGGGGCTTGTTTTTCTGATCCAATCTATTTGGTGTTCTATATGCTTCCTGTAGCTTTATAGGCAACTCCTCTCTAGACTGGGAAAATTATCTTCTATAATTATGTTGAAGATATTTTCTTGGCATGTGACCTGGTATAGTAAAAAAAAAGCAGGCTGCATTCCTCCTGGCTCCCAGTCGCCCGGCTAGCTTAGCCCTGAAATGACCATACTGAAATTGTATTAATTAAAATACTGCCTGACCCATTATTTCTAGCTTCTTATTTCCTAATTCTTCCATATTTGTTTAACCCATTTCTAATAATCTGTTTATTACCATGAGGTCGTGGCTTACTGGGAAAGATTCTAACCTACGTCTGTCTCAGGCCAGAGATTCATGGTGTCTTCCCTTCTTCCCAGAATTCTCTTCTGTCTACTCTGCCCACCTGAGGGCTGCCCTATCAAAAAGCCAAGGCAATCTCTTTATTTAACCAATGAAATCATTACAAAACAGAAGAACCTCCTACATCAAGCTGGGTTTCTTCTTTCTCTATACCTATTATTCTTAGGTTTGTTTTTTTCAAAAAGGCCCATATTTCCTAGATGTTTTATATCATGAGGTTTTAGGGGTTTCGTCTATGTTTTTTGTGTTTGTGTGTTATTTTTTTTGTGCTTTTTTCCGTTATTGTTTTGATTTAACATTTTCTTTAACTGATGTATCTATTTCTTCTATTGTATTCTCAACACCTGAGATTCTTCTTTCCATCTCTTGTAGTCTGTTGGTGAAGCTTGCCTCTGTAGTCCTGGTTAGAATTCATAAACTTACTCTCCCAGCATACAGACATTCTGATCCTTTGACATCCTATGATTGTCCCTCATTGTCTAGGCATGATCAGGACCTCTGACAGCACCAGTTACTAAGCCCTCAAGCAACATTCTATTATGTGATCGCCCCTCATTGGCTAAGCATAATTTTTTGCCCTGAGTTTATTCTCATTCCTCTAAACCTATTATTTGCAGATTTGGTGTTTTCATAGTGTCACAGATTTCCTGGATGTTCTGTGCCTGGATTATTTTTAAATGTAGCATTTTCTTAGGCTGAGGTGTCTCTTTCTCTCTGTTGGAGAGGTTTAGCGCTAATTCTGATTGTTTTTGTGTTTGTTTGGTCGGTTATGGCTTTGCTTGTTTGTTTCATTGGTTGGTTGATTTGGTTTTTCACTTATTGTATTTTTTAGTTCTAGTGTTATTTCAGTTTGACTATTCTTCAGTGATTCTATTTCATTTTCATGTCTCGAACTGTCTTCATTATTTCATTCCACAGTTCATTTTTGTTTTCACAGATTACATTGAGGGATTTATTCATGTGTTCTTTAAGGTCCTTGAGCATATTTGTAAGTGCTAATTTGAAGTTCCTCTCTTGTACTTCTGATATATTTCATTTATCAGTCTTGTTTTAATAAAGTTACTTGTTTTTGGTGGAGACATATTGTGTTGGTCTAATTATTGTGTTTTTGTAATGTTTTCTCGATATCTTGGATTAGAAGAATTGTGATTCCAGGTATTGATACATGCTGTTAATGTTTGTTGAGTGTGTGTTTCATTTCTTGGTTTCTGTTGGTTTTTCTGTATCTTAGGAAAGTGTGGAGGCTGGAAAGGCTGTCTCATGGGGGTACTTGTTCAGATCTGTGGATAACACAGAAGAACAGAGTTGTACTAGGAGAAACAGTTGAGAAAGGGTTTTGGAAAGAACTAAAGGGATCCTGTTCAACCTACACAGGCAGTTGAAAATGTGATGTGAAGAAGGCATCTTTGTCTTGTGCTTCAGCATTACTACATTTTTCAGCCATTTTACATTAAAGTAACTGGGATTTGGTGGAATGAAAACATATCGTTTTGTCTGTTCAATTCCCTTTTCAGTATCTAGGCATTTCCCAGGGTCTGGAGTTATGATATTTGAGGTGTTAATAAATGATCTTAAATTTTTTGAATAGATATTCTGTTCTTTCATTACTGTTGCCACCTTTGGATCCTAGGCAAATGTGGTGGCTCTGGGGTTCCTGGTAGAGAGCGTTTCTTCAGGTTGGTCAGTGGCAGAATGAGATGGAGATGGACTTGAACGAAAGACTGAAAAGGGCTGTGGGAAAGAGCTAGGGGGATGTAGTCCAAGCAAGAGACAGAGTACACAAGGAGGACAGCGGTGGTCGAAGGAGGGTTTTTGCAAGCAAGCTGAAGTAGGACAAGAATAATCTGGAGAGACAGGGATAATGGGGCCATGGCTAGTGCATTCTTCCCTAAGAGCTCAATTCCCCAGCAATTAGAGTTGAGGCATAAGGAAAGAAAAGCTCCTGCAAGCACTCTGCTACAGGCCTGAGAGGAAATCTAGGTAGAGCATAATGGAGAACAGGGAGAATACGGAGAACCCCTTACCTGTGTCGAGCCAGTAGACACCATTAGGTAGAAAGTGCTGCTGAGGATCAGTAACTGAAACAAAAAAAAAAGGATGTTGGGTTTGGAGAGAAGTTTGAGAGGGTGTTCTGGGTTTGTATGTTTGGAAGGAGAGACAGAGACAGAGACAGAGAATCAACATAGATAAGTACAGAGGTAAAAAGGAGTTGAGAGAGAAAGCATGACATTATATGAAAAATAAAAGCTTTTTTTTAGTGCTTGATTTAGAATGTGAATTTGGTGTGTCTTTCCCCTCCCTGTAGTTTGTTATACAGACATATTATAGAATCATAGCTATTTTAATCATTTTCAAATTTATCACAAAGTCTGCCAATGGGATGAGTATGTATGTTTCTGTTTTTCTAAGTACACTCAAAAATATGTATCTATATATAGAGATATAGATGTAGATAAGTAAACACCATCTTAGGTTTATCCATATATGTGCATTTTATAACTTAATATCCATATCAGCATCTTAAAAAATAATTAGTTATTTTTTTCAGCCCTCTTCTTGCCTGGTGTATGTCTATGTCATAAAAATAGATTATCATAGGACTGGTAATTTTATTGCAGTATTTATTCTTATATTTAAGGAGCCTTTGTTTGATTATTTGTTTGTTTTTGCTTGTTTGTATTGTTTTGCTAGGTGACAGTATACGTCCTGTTCACAGAAACAGAATTTCAGAAGGAACTGTTACCACTAGGGAGAGAAAGATAGTTATAAAAGATATTTTAAAAAATAGCTTTAGAAACCTTTAGAATTTTCTCTTTGTATTCTTTTTATCTTAACTTGATGGCTGTTTTCTTCTAATCTCTTAACAATTTAAATCTGAAATTTGTCATGCAAAAGCACAATGGAGGAGTCATACTCATCACAAAATCATTTCAATCTCCCTCAGTAGGGGGTTGCTATCTCATGCAGACATGGAAATTAGTATTGGCTATAGGCCTAGGAGGCAGAGGAATGCCACAACTAGAAGTTAAACTGAGAACTATTAAGTGTACTAATAATGTATTAAATCTAATCCCTTACAGCAAATCATCATTTCTGAATTGCTGGTACTTATCTTTTTAATATATACACAATATACTAAATACCAAAATGGTCTCTTTTCTCCTGGATGTGGCACATAAGTCAGACTGGTAAAGGATGGATAGGACACACTTCAACAACAGGTATCATGGCTAATTAAGCAGATATAAGGCAGGAGCACCAGGGCCTGAATACTCATTTGCCTTCACATTTTATCTAAGTTATTCCAATGCTACTTAATTGCACTGTCACTAAGACAAAAAGGCAACCCACTTACTGGGAGAAGATCTTCACCAATCCCTCAACTGACAAAGGTCTGATCTCCAAAATGTATAAAGAACTCAAGAAACTAGACCATAAAAGGCTAATCAACCCAATTATAAAATGGAGCACTGAGCTGAACAGAGAATTCTCAACAGAA
>NC_022034.1:22131499-22137320 GCF_000317375.1 Microtus ochrogaster | reverse complement strand
AGGCAGTGGCGGGGAGGAGGCAGAAATCTTTAATAAATAAATAAATTTAAAAAGTAACAAAATAATGCCATCCTACTTCACAGTGTGCAGGGTTATGCTAGGAGGTGTGTGTAAAGGTCTAAAAGTGTTATTAACACATAGTGTTTAATGAGTGCTGGATACTGTGAACATAAACCTCAGGTTTTGAAGGAGAGAAAAAATAACTCCTTCCTAAAGAGACACAGGCAGACAGATATCTGTGAGTCCAAAGCCAGTCTATCTATACATGGAGTTCCAGACCAGCCAGACTATGTAAAAAGACTGTCTCAAAAAACAAAAAACAAAAAAAAAGAAAAAGAAAAGAAAAAGACAATGAAGTGAAGGACATGGCATTTTTTGTTTCAGATATTTATGGAAAGTCTTTAAAATATACATCATGTGAAAGGATTATTGCATATGAAAATGTTGCTTTTTATGTGCTTCATTAACTCCCCAGAAATTTTGGAAGGAACAAAGTGGATTGTCGCCCTCCTAGCTCCACCAGCACAGTTTCTTAGAACCAACAGTGATACTAGTGTTCTACAGTTAAGAGGGTATGAACATTTTAGGATGAGTCTAGGGGTCATTAGATCTTTCTGAAATTGAGAAAATTGAAAGGTCAATTGTACTTTGGAGCTTGCCAGTCTCTTTCTTGAGAAGAATGCAAATGCACAGTGATGTGTATGGAATCATCTGCTGATGGGGAGAGTCTTCTGGCTTGTGTTAATTTCATTGGTTAAATAAAGAGACTGTCTTTGCTCTTTAATAAAACAGAAAATTAGGTAGGTGGAGTAAACAGAACAGAATGCTGGGAGAAAGAAGCTGAGTTAAGGAGTCGCCATGATTCTCCTACCGGACACAGATGCAGGTTAAGATCTTCCCTTGTAAGACACCTCGTGGTGTTACAGGGATATTAGAAATGGGTTATTTTGATATGTAAGAGCTAGCCAATAAGAGGCTGGGAACTAATGGGCCAAGCAGTGTTTAAAAGAATCAAGTTTCCGTGTAATTATTTTGGGTAAAGCTAGCCATGTGGGCAGTCGGGTGCCGGGGACGCAGCCCACCGCTCCTATTACTACAATCTGCACAAGGACCACCGCTTTAATAAAATACCACCTTTATCTTTCTTACACACACATTATTCCACTCTCACATCTAAATCATTCTTCATACTAAGAGCTAATCTCATTTCCTCATACTTGTCAATGATTCATGTTAAATATCTCTCTAAGAATAATTACCACCCAGCTAAATTTCTCATGTGCATGTGCACACTCATGTGCACACATACACACACATACCACACATGCAGAGATGGGATGAATGAGTCAGGTGATGTAGGGATAGCCCAACCCCCTTAGGGGGCGTGCTCACCTCGGGCTAATGTTTACATATAAATCTGGCGAGCATGAGCCTGCTGCCCCTTCTGCTTTCCTGTTCTCCACTGGAGCCTATGGTTCTGTAAGTCTATTTCCCCATTAAAGCTGTATATATTATTACAATCTGTCTACATCCATTTGTGCCAATACACTTGGCGCCCAACATGGGACTTTTTGGATACCCGCCCTGAATCAGAGCCTCCTTGGGGCGACCGCTGGGAGTCAGCGCCCTCCCCTGGAGGCCTCTCCCCCCACGCATATTGTACCCTCTCAGCACAGCTCCTTGCCGGTTTGCTCTGCCCTATTATGGCGGCAGAAGCAACTGAGATTCTGAGTCACTAAACATCTGCAGCGACTCGATTTTTCCTGGCACTTGCTAGAAAATCAACAAATGAGACTCCTGACTTAGCCCCAGCGATTTGGCGATAGTTGCACAAGTCTGTGCGCCCCGTCCTGCCCAACAGTGGTACAAGTGCCTTTGTAACAGCGTGATTAATCCACAATGCCACTCTGTACACGTGACTGCTCTGTGTCCCCTCCCCGCGGGTGGCTTTGTCCCACCTTGGCTCTGCAGGGCTTCCTGGCCCTCCTCCCAATTGCTATATATCAGCCTGGTGTCTGCTCTAATTCACACAGTACACAGTCTACTTAACTTTCAGTTTTGAGTGAATTGTTTCAGACCGGCTCTGACTTAGGCCATATGGACTCAGGTGCATTTCTTTCGCCACCACTGGCAGAAAAACATCATTACAGGTAAATAATTTTCTTTTATAAATAAAAATAAATACTAATTTGATTAAAATTGGCTAAAAACATTACCATTTAAGACTTTAACAGCCTTTTTGATTATACCATGTGGGATATTTTACAAGAGGTGTCTGTCACCCCACATCTATGGATCTTTCTAGGATTCGTAGTTTTCCTTGGTACTATATGGTTTGATAATAAAAATATGATAAAGTATTTACAAGACAAATCCAGGATTCTTAAGGCAGAGGTTAAACACTTAAAAACAATTGAGAATGACAACAATCTTCTCAAAAATCAGTTTAAAGTTCTCCAGAAAGAGAACAGATCTTTGTTTAACATGACTCGATCAACTAAACAAAATTTTAAAAAGGTACAGGCTGATGTTAAGGAGAAATTCATTACTATGGAAGAGGGAACAGCTGATTGTAAGCTTCAGTCCCTTTCTGTAGGAACTAAAACATTAATGGCTGATATTAAGAAAAAATTCATTACTATAAAAAAAAACAGCTGATTTGGATCGTAAGCTTCAGTCCCTTTCTGCAGAAACTAAAACATTAACTAAGGAAATCAAAACTGCTAAATGTGACAATCATATTTTGTCTAAAGCTAGATAGTATAATCTTCAGCCTCTTCAAAGAGCTATAAAAATGTCCTTTAATCTAACCTAAAATCTTCTTAATCTAACCTAGAACTCTGTGCCAACGAGACACAATCACTCCTGGCGACACCATTCTACTCCTGAGAAAACGTTGAGAACCAAAGACATTCCACTGGGAGCTTGTCTTCTTGACAGAACTGGCCTTTGGGTTAAGAAAAGCACATACCTCAACTACTGACAAAGATACAAAATATCCATAAATGGATAAAACAGGATTGTCCTATCTTGCCAAGACAGGGTAGGATAGTTCTAAGAAAGTTCCTTGCCTTTAATAATGGTATGTCAATTATGTTAGGCCTTAACCAAAGTTGGTTGACTCAACGTTACAAACAAGACTTTGGATGATTGCCCAAGTAGTCAGTTGTCTCTGTCATTTGTTACACATTTTAGATATCTCTCGTTTGTTAAGTAATATTTATTCCCTTCTCAGATCTTTAACGGAGTTAAAGATTATATAATTGTAGTTACTCTCTACATTATTTAGACTCCTTGAGATAGGATGTTTAGCAAAACTTTTGTTCTCAATATTGTTATATTTATTGTTATTATTGTATATAGTTGTATTTGGTTTAATTCTGTCTTATTTAGACAAAAGGAGTAGATGTAGGGATAGCCCAACCCCCTTAGGGGGACGTGTTCATCTCTGGCTAATGTTCACATATAAATCTTGCGAGCATGGGCCTGCTGCCCCTTCTGCTTTCCTGTTTTCCATGGGAACCTATGGTTCTGTAAGTCTATTTTCCCCATTAAAGCTGTATATATTATTACAATCTGTCTACATCCATTTGTGCCTATACAAGGTGATACTTGTTGTTATATACTATAGAAAAATATTGCCATATATTTTGACATAACAAAACCATCAAAGAAGTTATATGTTTTAGTGTATTTAACTACTATGTTATCTTAATAAAGGCAATGAAAACTTTTGAAATATGTCTTACCTGGAGTGTTCCCAAACTTTCTCCTCTCCTACAGAAGAAGGTGTTGATATCTTCCTGTTTCTTCTCTGTCCTTTCTGTCAGTTTGTTTTTCTCTTCTTTCTCTGCCTCTGACTTTCTCTCTGAGAAATGCAACAGAAAAGCTAGGTTTAATTTCCCGAGTTGCATGTGAGTGGCCTGATAAATGTGTTTGCAGATTCTTAATAAGGATGTGTGCATATCCACACTGATGTTTATTAATTCATAGAGCAGCTGCTCAAAGGCAGCAAACAGAGAGATATCTCCTCCCACTGAAGCCTCTTGGCAGTCATCAAGACTTTTCCCTGCCTGGTCATTTGGAGAACACGCTCTGCACAGAAACGGATGGTCCTTTTTCTGCCCCTGCCAAGGGATCTCTTGAACCAGCAGGAGGCCAGCGAGATAGGAGGTTCAGATTTGAATCTCTCCAATGTGTGGAAGATGAAATAAAAATCTTAATGAGTCTACTAGAGACTACAGCTCATTTCAATTATTTTTTAATTGTTTTCAGATGCTGCTGGGCATGCTTCATTTAGTTCTGCAATAAACAGAGCATACAACATGGTAGTGGATCACACTTGAGACCCTAAGGAAATATCCCCAGGAAGTGATGAAAATAATAGAGGCATTACACACATTGGATCAGGTACCGGGCAGATGAGCTGGAAAGCCAAAAAAGCACAGGGATAGGAGAGCCAGTGGCCATGAATCCCTGTCACTTGGAAATTTGTAAGATCTACTTTAAAGTCCCCATATTCACTCTTGAAATAAACATTCATTACAAAATTGTTATATACTAAGCTTTCATCTGCCTAATTTCTTCCTGCCTTCCTATCTGAAGAGACATAACAGATGAGTTATTTGAGTACTCCCCTGGCCCGTGCTCACAATGAACTCAAAGCTTAGAGTGTTTGTTAGTAATGTGAAACAGTCATTTCAACTAAAGCAACTCAAAAGATCCTCTTTTGAAACTTGAGGCAACATTTATTGTTTTATATTATTTATTTGAAAATTGCAAAATAAGGCTGTTAGGCATCATTTACTAGTATGCGATTGAGGGAAGTTCAAACATGTAACCATGATGGCTGTAATATTTCGTCACTTCGAGTAATTCACCAAGACAAAACCATGGAGTTCAAAAGAATAGCATAAAAGTTCTAATAGTAACCCAAATCTACTGCCATGGAAACTGAAGACAGAATCAAATACATGTGTGTAAGTGAAAATCTTTCTTTTTATGTTTAAGCATTCCCAAGTTTTAAGGATTCAGAAGAAACTCTGGTGGCTTTTGTGAATGATACCCAGTGCCCAAGCCAAGCCATACTGAATTGGAATATCTATGTATGTGACTATAGTTATTATTTTTAGAAGCTTTGCATGTAATGCTGGTTTTGAATATACCTGACACTTTGATTCATAGATTCAATAATTTAAATTATGTATATACTTTCTAATACATGAGTCAATATAGCTGTGTGTGACTCATATATGCTAAATTCCTAAACATATTGAGGGTGATTAAGAACAATATATTGATAATGGGCATTTACTCTTATCTGTCATTAACAGTCTGATGTCAGGATAGACATAAGAAGACAGCTGAAGGTAACAAGATACATAATGCTCTGGAGAGCCACCAAACGTCACTGTGATCCTGTCCTCAGAAGAGCATATTTCCAAAGTTGATTTGTCTTTAATCTCTTCCATCTTCATTACTTTTGCATTTTATATTATCTTACAATAATCACAGAAGTGATAATGTTTAATGTGGACAATTTCTAATAGTATGAAAATAAAGTTATGCTAACATCTTATTTCATATTTCAAAGATGATTATTTTCTGCATATTGTGGCAATCTCTTGCATTTCCCTCCTTACACATTTTATATAAACTGTCCAGAAATGATGGTCAATATTAATATTTATGCTTCACTAATGTTAGTTGAAATGTAATCCCCATAGATAAGTTTCCTTCTAATTATACTCTGGAAAGTGTTTGCCATATTGAAATTGTTCTTAGTATTTTCACCGTTTTACTTTTCTTTCTTTCTTTCTTT
>NC_022034.1:22118490-22131146 GCF_000317375.1 Microtus ochrogaster | reverse complement strand
GAGCTAGTTCCAGGACAGGCTCCAAAACCACTGAGAAACCCTGTCTCGTAAAACCAAAATAAATAAATAAATAAATTATAATATGGCTAATTTATTTACCCTTTCCTTTTCCTCCCTCTAAATTTCCACTTTTACCTCTCCTTATTCACTTTTAAATTCATGACTGGCCTCCTTTTTTAAAAACTGTTACATATATATGTATACATGCATTTACATATATATCAATCAGTATATACATATGTATTTAAATACAACTCATTCAGTCTGTATAAATCTTACTTGTATGGTCAGGATTGACCATGTGATATTTGCTAACAATTTGGAATGGTCTTCCTTAGGGGAAGACTGTTTTCCCACTCTGAGCATTCCTTAATTGTGCGTGGTTCTTTGTATTGGATTGAGGACTCATGGTCTTTCCTCATGCACTTTGGAAAACCTATTGTCTTCCATGTTCATT
This sequence comes from Microtus ochrogaster, assembly GCF_000317375.1. Lineage (NCBI taxonomy): Eukaryota > Metazoa > Chordata > Mammalia > Rodentia > Cricetidae > Microtus > Microtus ochrogaster. The sequence continues at coordinate 22,130,689 of NC_022034.1, read as the reverse complement.
GGACATCATGGCAATCATTTTGGTGAGGCTTTCTAGGTATGGCTTCCAATATTACTAGGAAACATCATCTCACAGAAAACTCCCTGACCCTGGCTCCTACAGTCTTTCTGACTTCTTTCCAAATGTTCCCAGAGCCTTAGGCAAGGGAGTTGTTTTGTAGATGTATCCATTGTGACTGGATGCCACAATGCTGCATTTTAATTTGTTGAGTTTTGATTTGTTGTAGTCTGATATGGATGAGATGTAGGTTGATAACAGAACACTTCACTAGTATACACAATACAGTAGGTTCAATATTGAATACCTCAAAATAAATTCCAAAATAAATAAATCATTATGTAAATAAGGAGTATTTTTGTTAAATATTAGGAAATATAAAACTCACATACATGCACTTTTATCTGATAATTTTGTTGCAGAAAATTGTAAGGAAAACTCATCACACAAAGTGAGGATTTATTCGACTTCTTAACATACTTCTCAAGGGTAATGTCCTGCCAAGAACACCTTCACTAAGAGTACACGGCAGTGACGACTCTTCCTTCTTTTCTTCAGTCAAACTGAGAATTATGTTTAGAATATTTAGGGAATCTCATAATGTAAAATTAAAATGAATGTCTTAACTTGTTTAACTCCTTTATCACTAATGAAGTGAATATTTGAAGAATGTTCTGATCACTACCTTTATCTTGGTATATCGTCTTTTCCCCCCATTTACTTTTAAGCCCTCTTTACATAAAACAGTAACTCTGGTCTATTATATTTGTAGCCCTTATATTCCCATATTTCAAATTGCCTTATAGCATATTTATGTGATATGTTTATAAATGTTGTAAAGTTTGGAAAGAGGTGAAAGTTTCTACCTAATAATGAATGAAACAAAAATTGTTTCTATTTTATTGTAGTTTATTTTTATTTCAGTTTTTGTTTTTACATATTTAAATAAGCTAGAAATATACTTGACATTGTAACAGTTGTGAGCCAAACATCTTGATTTTTCTCTCGAAAATAACTTTAATGAATAATTTATCTTTTGATTTAAAAATACATTTAATCACATAAAAACACAGTTGTACTTACATATAGGGGCTCTTAAATTCATTTATAGATGTAACCAAGAATAGAAATAAAAAAGATTATAAACTTACACATGTAAAAATAACTAAATGGAAAAGATTTCTTCTAAGTTATTTTTTGTTTTACATTTAAAATGTTTTTCATATTCTACATTTTGATCTTCTTCCCCAATGCATCCCAGATACCCCTACCCCACTTCACACCTAATTTCATTTTATCTCCCCTCTCAAAACATACAACACCAAAATAGTCAAAACAAATTAAGACAAAAATTACAAAACAAATAAAATCACATAAAACAGAGAGTCTGTTTTGTGTTAGCCAACTATTCCTGGGCATGGGCTTGCCCCCAGGTGTGGTTGACATACCAAGTGACACATCTTTGGGTAACAGTGACTATACTTTCCTCAGCAGTTATCAATTGAAAATACGTTAGAACTTAGGAGTGGATTTTTGTGTCTAGTGTTGGGATTTTGTCTGGTTTGAAAGTGTCTTGTGCATGTTGTCACAATCTCTGCGTGTACACATGTGCATCAAATGTGTTGTATTTGGAAGGCAGTTTTCTTGGAGTCATCCAAAATGTCTGGTTCTAACAACCTTTCTACCTGCTCATCTGCATAGAAGACTTGAGGACAGGGCTTTGATAAAAACATCTCGTTCAATGTTTATTGTTCCAAATTCTGGCACTTTCTCAATTCTTTGCACATGTCCAGTTGTGATTCTTTTTATTAATTCCAAACTACTGTATGAAGAAGGTTTTATAAGGGTTGAGTGATGTACAGATTTATGGTATAGCAATTTGCCATTAGAAGACATTTTATAACTTTGTTCCTTTAGCACAATGGTTGTCAATTTTTTGGGTCACCACCACCTGAAAACACATATTTCCACTACTCTAAAAAAAACTGAGATGTCATTCAGTAGCAAAATTATAGTTATGAAGTAGCATCAAAAATAAATTTCTAGTCTTAGGTTCCTGACCACTTGAATCAGGCCATATGTGGGTTACATGTCATGAAGTGGGCCTATATATCTACACACAAACACAAACACAACAAATATAAATCTATCGATCTATATATCAATGTGTCTGTTTCTATCTATCTATCATCTATCATCTATCTATCACCTATCTATCTATCTATCTATCTATCTATCTATCTATCTATCTATCTATCTATCTAATCTATCATCTATCTTCTATCTATCTATCTATCTATCTATCTATCTATCTATCTATCTATCTATCTATCTATCTATCATCTATCTATATGAAGCCTGTATAGTGGCAGATTTTCATATAACTTTTCAAAAAGTTTCTTGGGTTACATATCTGTTCCCATTTTCCCTCCTTAACCTATCCTGCATTCTATTCCCCATTTAATCCTTTTATTCTAGTTTCTCATTCATTCATTATAACATTATACTCTATTTCCCCTTGCTTAGAAGATCTCCTCCTCCCTACTGCTTCTTTATTAGCAACCTAATCCCTATGATCATTCAGATTAAAAATACACACATACATGCACACAAACAAACACACACACACACACACAGAGAGAGAGAGAGAGAGAGAGAGAGAGAGAGAGAGAGAGAGAGAGAGAGAGAGATTCAAAGATAATGTCCACATAGAAGAGAAGACATTTTGGGATGTGGGTTACCACATTCAGGATGGTTGTTTTATACTTTTACTCATGTGTCTGCTAATTTCATCTTTCTTAACACCTAAGTAATATTGCATAATGTAAATGCAACCCATTTTATTATTCATTTGTCAATAGATAGTTTCCAGAGTATTTCTAATTTCTGGCTATTATGAATAGAGCATCAATGAACATGAATTACCAAGTACCTTTATACTAAAATGTAGAGTCCTTTGAATATATTCCTAAGAGTGGCACCTGGATCTTTGGGGAGACAGACTTCCATCTCCAGGAAAATTCTCAAAGGGGCTGTACTAGTTTTCACTCTTACCAGCAATGACAGTGTCTATCTTTCTCTACATATTTGCAGAATGATAAGCCATTTAACTGATTTTAGCCATTCCTATAGGGATAAGATATAATCACAATGTGATTTAATTTGCATTTTCCTGGTGTCTCAAAATGTTGAATATTTCTTTAAGTATTTCTCACCTATTTGGGTTTCATATTTTGAAATTTCACTGCTTAGTTCTATAGTCCATTTTTAACATTTGGTAATCTGTTTTCTAGAGATTTATTTATTCTTTATATATTCTAAGTACTAACCATCTATCAGATATAGTGTTGGTAAAGTATTTTCACATTCTGTAGCCTGTTCCTTTGCTCACATGATATTGCCCTTTTCCATATAGTAACTTTTTAGCTTTGTGAATTGTATTTTTTAGTTGTTGATCTTAGTGAATGTGCTATGAGTAGTTCAGAGAGTCCTTTCCTAGGCCTATGAGTTCAAGCCTTTTCTCCATTTCTCTTTTATAAGATTCAGAGTATCTAGTCTTATGTTGAGGTACTTGATCCATTTGGAGCAGAGTTTTGTGCAGTGTTAGTAAGAATGGGTATATGTGCATTCTTTACATACAGACATCTAGTTGAAGATGTTGTGTTTTCTCCACTGTGTATTTACAATTTCTTTGTCAAAACTCCGGTGTCTGTAGTTATGTCTACTTATTTCTTCAATTCTTAACCATTGATCACTGTATCTATTTTTATGCCAATCCACCATGCTTATTTTACTATTGAATAGAGGATGAGCTAATGAACTCTATAAGAATCTTGAGTTGGTAAGCACAATATTCATCCTAACGCTCAGGCTACTAAGGAAGGGAAGCCTACTGTCTCTCTATATATATCTTTTCCAGCCTGGCTAGATTCTGTTAAGCCATTGGCAAAAAGTAGCTTTTTTATTCATTAACCAATAAAAGCAACACATATACAGAACCACTTCCCACACCATTTCCCATTTTCTGTTTAAAAAAGAAGAAAGGCTTTAACTTTTACATAGTAAAATTACATATAATATAACAGTTATCAAGCAAGAATTACAGTTATAATATTTATATCTACTTTATCTTTTATCATAACTAAGGAAAACTATAATTATAACTATCTGTTCTGTAATCCCATCAAAGACCCCAGAAAAATATAATATTACCTAAGTTAAAAGGAAGTAAATTGTAAGCAACTTTCAAAACTCAAGAAATGACAGAGACATCTCACTGCCTGGACAGTCATCCAAAGTTCTTCTGTAACTTTGTGGGCACCCATATTCAGCCTACCTGCCCATAGTATTTGGCAAACTTTTCCATGAAGCAGAAAAAATTTTAAGACCGTTCTGTTTATATTTGAAGTTTGTCAGTCACTTTCTTCTATGTCCTGTTGCATTTTTGGCAATCTCTTTCATAAAGCAGGAACCCTGAAGGTCGTCTCACTTTCCTTGGGCAGCGTCAGCAGTCATTTTTCTGTTGGGTCCTGCGTGTCCAGTTTATACAGCATAACATCAAGCAGTCCAGGCAAGAGCAGTTCCTTTCCCAAATGTCTAGCAAACTCCATAAGGAGCCTCTTTGATGCCCATCACCCTTTAAAATAGGTTGGTGCTGCCAGGAGCAGATGTGTCCCATTGCTGTGAAAAGTTCTAAGTTATTAAAATATTTTAAATTCCATATTCCTTATGTCTTTGAAAGGTATGAAGATTATCTATCTAACTGAAATATATCTATATCTATCTGTCTATCTATCTATCTATATATAGAAAACCTAACTAACATGATGACAAGTTTGATTATTATAAAAGATTATCTATTAACCTATATTTTTTCATTATGCATTACATTTTAAATGAGCTGCACAAACACAATATCTAAAACTAGAACAGAAAAAAATATATATAATAAAATTGATCTTAAATTTGTATCAACACACCAAGATCCACATCAATGCACATTATGCAATGCTATAAGATATTCCCCTTAAATGCAAATAAACATTTATAAGCAATATTTGAGGAATTTGGGTGTAGTTCTTTCCAAACTGCTTCCTGCTTACTGTTGGATGTAGTAACTTTTGGGGGGTGTTCTTGGCAACCTTTTGGGATATCTTGTCCCATCAAACCACAGTAGCATGGAATGAATTCATAGATTCTCATCCTTTGTAGAAATAAAAGAAGAACCTCTTTTCCAAAGCAACATATTCTTAGACCCAAATTTTGAAATCAACATATTTTTATGTTGGTTTATCTTAGAAATGTCTCTCTGTACTTAGTTCCTTCACAGTCAAAATATTCAAAGCTAACACAATATACATAATCCACACTCTCTGTGTATAGTCCATCTTGACGTGGCTTATTTTTCTTTATTACTTTTTTCTACAAGTTTACCCTGGATCTTTAAAGACTTTTTTTTTATTTTTTAAAACCATTTACTTCATTTTATAACTGTCTATACCCCTTTTCTTCTCTTTTCCAAGCCTATGTACATTTATCCTACACCGTGACCTATTCATTTTTCATCTGTGATCTTTTTAGTTCAGGACCATTTTGCTAGGACTAAGGCTGCTTTGCCTTTTGGCTCTGCCCAGACCAGCATGGGAAAGTATGTTCACTGTCTCAGAGAACCCAGTTAAATTCTCCATAACTGGACCTCCCGAAAGAGTCAGAACTGTTTGTACTGCCAGCACAACCCACGATGTGGCTGTTTTTGAAACCACGTGGGTTTTTTTTGTTGTTGTTGTTGTTTTGATTTGTTGTTGTTTTGCTTTGTTTTTGCTACTGCAATATCAGGCAGAACTCTCTTGAAGGATTTATGCCTCTGCTTGTTTCTAGCAAATAGAGCTCACCAGAGAAAATGCTGCTACCTAAAAGCCATGGTTAACTCTGTTCTTTTGTGTCTAGGACTGTTTTCCAAGCTTTCTCAGGTTTTACGTGGATTTAGTCAGCCACGATGGTGGCACACCAATTTGTTGGGCAAGGCTTTTAGGTTGTTCCTGGCTGCTCAGCCCAGAAAGAATCACACAGAAACCATATTATTCCCAATACTGTTTGGCCAATTGCTTAAACATATTCCTAACTTGCTTTTATGTCCTAAATTAACCCATCTTCATTAATCTGTGTGTCACCACGTGGCTGTGGCTTACCAGGTAATGTTTCATCCCCCGAATATGTCTGCAGCTGGCTACATAGCGTCTCCTAACTCTGCTAACTCTCTCTACATAATTTTTTCCAGCCTGGCTATATTCCGCTAAGCCATTGGCTAAAGCAGCTTCTTTATTCATTAACCAATAAATGTAACACATATACAGAAGGACTTCCCACATCACTAGCACTTGGGAGGAAGAGTCAGCTGCATCCCTGTCAGTTCATGACTGGCCTGGTCTACAAAGTGAGTTTAAGAACAGCCAGGGCTGTTACATAGAAAAAAACCCTGTCTCAAAAAAAATTTTTTAAAAGAAACTGGGAAAAAATTGTGCTTCCACATTTTACTACTATGTCTTGCTTTCTTTCTGTGATACTACCAAAATTCTATAAAATAATTAGCCAAAATATTTTAATTTTAGGAACTGTCCAGATTAATAATAGCATTATAGTATATAAATAAATACTCCATGTTATGTTATTGAGCATTAGTTATAACAATAAAAAACAGACTACCCAAACATTCAACAATAATATTTAGTATTTATCAAGGATTTGCTATGTTGAAGGACTAGGAATTCAATATATTCCTTGATCGGAAAACAGGAAGAGGGGCCACAAATAGGCAATAACTATGTATAAATTCCAAGATTCCTGTCTTTTTGGAAGACCCCCTGATCACTTACTTCTAGGTAGTTTAAATGAAGGTCAGACAATTGCTATTTCTCCATTAGTTGGACTACCACCCCTTGAAGGTGCTCAGCATTAGAGCTGAAGATCAGATCTGGACAGGTTTGCACACCAGTTGTGGCCAATCAGCCATATTGTCTTTATTCAAACTAAGCAAAGCTAAATTAAGGTAGAAAATCCTCCAGAAGTTTCAAACATACCAGCTCTCAATGATCCCCTGTATTTCTTGTCTCCTGAGTCATCTCTTTGCTTTTCAGAGGCCTTTCTCTGCTTGTACTGTGTTTATCAGTGATCCTTGCCTCTAATAGAAGGGGGTGATTTTTTTACCAGTGGGTGTTATTTCCTGGTGGGTTGTCTTCTTTTCACCAGTTGGTTATCTTCACTCTGTTGGTGAGGTTCCTTGCTGCTGCATATTGTATTCTTGACTTTTCCTGCTTTTAATTCTTCAGCTGGAAAAAAAGCAAACCTTATCAAGATCCTTAAATAGCATCACTTTTTTTTGAGATGGTTTATGCTCTGACTGGCAGAGAATGTTATAAAAAAAATTCTACACTTTGCAAAAAAGTAGATAATATTAATATCCTTGTTTTGAAGAATTAGAAAATGAGAGACAGTGTACTGACTGTGTGTGTCAACGTGAGAAACTAGAGTCATCAGAGGAAGGAGCCTCAGATGAGGAAATGCCTCCTTGAGATACCACTGTAAGGTATTTTCTCATTTAGGGATCAATAGGCAGATGGTCCTCAGTTCTATAATAATGTGGGCTGAATAAGCCATCAGAAGCAAGCCAGTAAGCTGCTCCCCTCCATGGCCCTATTCCAGTCCCTACCTTCAGAATCCTGCCCTGTTTGAGTTCTTGCCCTGACTTCCTTCAGTGATCAACAGAAATACTGAAATGTAAATCTAATAAACCCTCTCCTTCCCAGTTTTCTTTTTGGTCATGGTGTTTCATCACAGCTTTAGAAACACTAACTAGATCACCTAGTAAGGCCCCCATCTTAGTTTGAATTCAGTCTAGTTCAAGAGTCAAGAATCATTGATTTCATAAATAATATAGAACTACCTTCAACATTGATCAATTCCTTTTAAATCTACTTTGCATGAGATTAACTATTTTTACTCTGTACTCATAGAGTGAGGTAATATAGTCTTGAATTTCTCACCTGGAAGAATTTTGAATTTCATTTTATTCATTAGAGGTTTATTTCTTCTGAGTCCCATGTTTCTGTCCATTTCATAGTTCCCCAGCAATTAGTGCATTAAAAAATTTTATTATTTTCTAGAATGTCAGGGTTTGTTAAGCATTCAATGTTAAAGAGTTGTGGTATTTTTAATAGAGAACAGACCTAAACAAAAAAAAATTTCAACAGAGGACTCTATAATGGCTGAAAGACACTTAAAGAAATGCTCAATATCCTTAACCATACAGAAATGCAAATCAAAACAACCCTGAGATTCCATCTTACACCTGTAAGAATGGCTAAGACCAAAAACACTGATGACACCTTATGCCAGAGAGGTTGTAGGGAAAAGGGAACATTTCTGCATTGCTGGGTGGAAATGCAAACTAGTACAGTACCTTTTGGATATCTGTACGGTGATTTCTCAGAAAATTAGGAAACAACCTTTCTCAAGACCCAGCAATACCACTTTTGGGTATATATCCAAAGGATGCTCAATCAAACCACAAGGACATATGTTCAACTATGTTCATTGCAACATTGTTTGTCATGTCCAGAACCTGACAAGAGCCTAAGTGCCCCTTGACCAAAGAATAGATAGGAAAAATGTGGTACATTTACAAATGGAGTACTATACAGCAAAAGAAAAAAAATAACATCTTGAAATTTGCAGGCAAATGGATAGAGCTAGAAAACATCATATTAAGTGAGGTAACCCAAACCCAGAAAGACAATTATCATATGTACTCACTCATAGGTGGTTTTAAACATAAAGCAAAGAAAACCAGCCTACAATTCATAGTTCCAGAGAACCTAGACAACAATGAAGACCCTAAGAGAGACATACATGGATCTAATGTACATGGGATGTATAAAAAGACAAGATCTCCTGAGTAAATTAGGAGCATGCAGACAATGGGAAAAGGTTGAGGGGGTGGGAGAGGCAGGGTGGGGAGCAAAGAAAAAAATGTAGAGCTCGATAAAATCAGTTTTAAAAAGAGTTGTGGTATTTTTAAAAGATAGAATTCAAATTTATTCTGTTTAGACACTAAGTCAATTTTAGAGATGCATTCTGTTTCTGTATCACCAAATGCTTCCTTTTAGGATTTAATAAATCTGCAGGCAGATATGTAATTATTTCTATCATTTATATTTTAGTCCAGAATTAAAAAGAAATTCTTTTCAGACTACATTTGTTTTATAGACTAGAGAAGTGAATTACAGCAATACTGCCACAATGTTTGTGTGTTTGTTTTTTGTCAGTTATGTCATACTTTGCAATATGAAAATGAAATTTAGATTAATGAATATAAAATCAATGGCCTGTTTCCAGGAAGATCTTCAGAGAAAATGCCTTCTTGGGGCCAGATAAACTTTGGTGGCTCCTGATAAATCTCAGAGTGAATTCTGATTGATATATTGGCTGAAAGACTGCAAATGCTTCAGCCCCTTTTATAGTTAAGTATCTGTTCTTGTTTTTTAATTCTTTTCCTTACTAAATGGCTTGGATTCTGTGTGTTTTCATTATTTTGTTCCTCAGCTGTGCTAAATGGTGAAAGGCAAATTCTAGGAAGAGGCAACAGGTTTGGAGGACTTTGATTTTTTTTTCCTTGACTCAAAAAAAATCCTTCAGCATATAAATGGCAAAAAAAAAAAGTGAAAATATCTCTTTTTAATTTCAATGTGTCTGCTGTGAACTACAGTAGGGAAGAACTAAATACATTAACTGTGTTTTTTTTATTTATTTGTTTCATTTTCTGTGTAGGAAGAAAACTCAGATCCTAATGCCTACCAGATAACCACTAAGTTGCCTTTGCCAGTTTTCCTTTGTACAACTTTGATGATTTATTTTTTGTTGATTGAAACAGGGTTTCTCTCTATAGCCCTGATGTTCTGGAACTTTCTCTGTAGACCAGGCTGGCCTCAAACTCAGAGATTTATTTAGTACCTATTTTTTTAAGCATGTGTGGGTAATTGTTGCTCATTATTATAATAGTAAAAAAGGAATACTGTGATGCATACCATAAACCAGACCCTTATAAAGTTAATATTATGGCTTTTATATTAACCTCAGATCTTTATCACAGCATCAGTAAAGTTATAACTAAGACCTTAGTAACCTATAAAAGAAAATTTTAGCATAGTAACTAAAAAAGTATCTAAAGTCAAATAAAAAAATAAATGTAATAGAATGAGATTGATATGGGATATTTTGTTCCAAGCAGTAAGAGTGAAAGAGACCATTTCTTTAGCAGAAAAAATAGTTTTTCCAGGATCATTTCTTTGCTCATTGCATTTTATTTGTATAAACTTAGTACTATTGAGATGTCTTATTTTCTGATAAAATGATTGAATATAGCAAATAGTATCCTGGAACTCATAAATTATCTGGGAAAATGAGTCTACATCTCAGTAAAGAACTATATGTGTTTGATGTGAAGTCATGAGGTTATCATTTTATTTGAAAAACAGCATGCAAAGAAGGAGTTAGTGTAATAGTTTGCTTAAGCTAAGGAACTACTTAGAAATGTTGAAGGAGTGGGCTGGAGAGATGGCTCAGTGGTTAAGAGCACTGTCTGCTCTTCCAGAGGTCCTGAGTTCAATTCCCAACAACCACATGGTGGCTCCAAACCATCTGTAATGAGATCTGGCGCCCTCCTCTGGCGTGTGGGTATACATGGAGGCAAAAAGTTGTATACATAATAAAAATATATCTTTAAAAAAAAGAAAAGAAATGTTGAAGGACCTTGATATTTTGGGATCTACATTTCATAGATTTATATTTCTAAATTATGATAATTTCAAAATGTCCTGGTTAGGCATCTACTGCTTAGATAATACATTAACCACAAAGAACTTGAGGATAAAGGGGCTTATTTAACTTTGTAGATTGCAGTCTATTTTTGAAGGATGTCTTGATAGGAATTTGACCAGGAACCTGAAGGCAGGAACTGAAGCAGAAGCCATGGAGGAATACTTCTTAGTAGCTTATTCCTCATTGTTTGCTAGCCTACTTGCCAATATAACACAAGATGAATTGTCAGAGTTTGCACGAGTTACAGTAGATGCCCACATTGATTAATCATTAATCAAGGAAAATGACCCCACAGACTTGCCTACCACCCAGTGTGGTAGGGCGTTTATTTCAAATAACCAGAATTTTTTTAAGTCAACAACAAAATTATCCAGCACTGAAAGCTACTGACATGTACAAATATGTGAAATAGTCTTATATAGGATATGACAAAAATTAGTTGTCTAAGATATTGACAAGAAATATTATGAGTCTAGATTTCTGGCAAAATGAATTCTTAGAGACCTTGTCAATGATTTTGCCAATCAACCCATGGCAGTAATACATTTTAAAAGATTAGTTAAATAAATTATCTTCCATTTAATATATTATATTTTAATTTATTCTTCCCTCACAAATAAATCTTGACACAGTTTCTTCTGCCTTCATTCCTTGTATTCTTATTTTAAAGAGATACAATAAGACAAGGCACAAACTCTCATATCTGGGCTAGGCGAGGAAATATAGTCGTAGGAAAAGTGTCCGAAGCACAGGCAAAAGAGGTAGATACACACTCCACTCTCGTTGTTAAGAGTTCCACAAAATCACCACGCTAACAATCATAATATAATTGCAGAGGTCCTAGTGCAGGTCCCTGTAGGTCACATAATTAATGCTTCAGTCTCTATGAGATTCTATGAGCCCAGCTTATTTTATTCTGTTGGTTTTGTTCTCCTGTTGTCATCAAGTCCTTTGGTTCATACAATTCTCCCTCCCCTGCTTCTGCAGGGCTTTCTGAGCTCCAAGTAGAGAGACCCAATGGAAAGCTCCATGTAACGGCGTAAACGAATGCAGACAGATTGTAGAAATATATATATACAGCTTTAATAGACTTACAGAACCACCGTTCCCACGGAGACCAGGAAAGCAGAAGCAGCAGCTGGGAGCACGCTCACCAAATTTATAGGCAAACATTAGCCCAAGGTGAACACACCTCCTAAGGGGTGGGACTAATCCCTACATCTCCCCTTTTTGTCTAAATAAGACAGAATACAACTATATACAATAATAACAAATAATAAATATAACAAACAATATTGAGAACAAAAGTTTTGCTAAACATTCTATCTCA
>NC_022034.1:22106907-22114450 GCF_000317375.1 Microtus ochrogaster | reverse complement strand
CCGCACCTATTACAACAGCTCCAGGTTGGGCTTTCTCTCCATCTAATGTTTAATTGTCAATCTGGTCTCTTATCTGCTCTCATCAGCAGTCAGTGGAGGCCTCAATGGGAAGAAGATTGATCAAGTGGGGGTGGTGTGCTAGGAGAGATGACTAGAATTGTAGGGCATGGGGGAATGGAAATCTAGTGCAGAAGAAACTCCCAGGATTCTGCAAGGGTGGGCTTAGAGAAGACTCCTAGTAATGGAAAATGCAGAAACTGAATCAGCCACATTCTCTAACCAGGCAACTTTCAATGGTGGGTCTGGGACACCAACTCAAGCACAAACCCTTCTACCTGCAATGTAGCTTCCTACAAGATGGGCTGTGGCAATGGAGGCACAAAACTTGTGGAGGTGACCAAACAGTGACTGGTCTAATTTGAGGTCCATGCCACCAGAAGGACCTTGATACTAACTGAATTACCAGAAACAAGAGGCTAGATAATCCAAATATCTATGATAAAAACAAAAATATCAGTAAAATATTCCCTAATTGTACCATGCTATATTTATAGATTGGTATATAGCCCAATCATCATCAGGGAGGCTTCCTGATAGTAGCAAATGCAGGCAGTTCCTCAGAAGACTTAAAATTAATCTACCGCAAGACCCAGCTATGCCACACTTGGGCATATACCTTCAGGACACTCTATCCTACCACAAAGAAACTTGCACAACTATGTTCATACAGGCTTTATTCATAATAACCAGAAGCTGGAAACAACCCAGATGTTTCTATATTAAAGAGTGGATAAATAAATATGTCACATTTACACAATGGAGTATTACTCAGTTGTTTAAAAAATACCATCATGAAATTTGTAGACAAATGGATGGAACTAGAAAAATCACTCTGGGTGAGATAATCCAAAGCCAGAAAAACAAACAACATGGTATGTATAAATGGATATTTGATATTAAATAAATTACAATTGTGTTACAATCCAAAGACCCAGAAAGGCTGAGTAACATGGAGGTCTTCAAGGGGGATGCTTGGATGGATCTCCATGTGACATGAAATAAAACATATTTTGTGGGTGGACTCATTATCATATTTTTTAATATAGAGTGGTTTTTTTGTTACTTTTTGTTTGTTTGGTTGGTTTTTTACTCTTTGGGGGCCCACCAACCAGCTCCAAAATAAATACAAGGAAATTATTCTTACTTATGAATGTCCAGCCTTAGCTTGACTTGTTTATAGGCAGCTTTTCTTAACTTACTCCATCTACCTTTTGCCTTTCTCTATTCTATATACCTTTTTCTTCCTTCTTACTCTATGGCTGACTATGTCTGGTCCCTAGCATCCTCCTCCCTTTCCCTTTTCTTGCTCCTCCTTCTCTTGAGCCTAGATTTCTCCTCCTGTTTTGTTTTTCTTCTGCCTGGCAATCACACCTATCCCTCTCCTGCCTAGCTATTGGCCATTCATCTCTTTATTCAGATCTTTATTAGCAGAGTTAACACAATTTTACAGAGTTAAATGCAACATAAAGGATACAGAACATCTTTGCATCATTAAACAAATATTCTTCAGCATAAAACAAATGTAACCCATATTAAACTAATATTTCCCAACATTAATACTCAGTTTTTTTCTAAAAAAGTGTTTTAAGATAGAAACCACATCACATTTCATACAACTTTCAGATTTTGTATGATATTTAATATGTAAGTGATACATAGCACATATTCCACAACTAATTGTGATTCTGATTTCAGTCCATAAATACCAGCATGATTTGTATTTACCCTGAATTTTACTTCAAGTTCAGACCTATATATACATCTAAATATCTAGGATAAATATATAATTTCTAATATAGCTTGTATAGACTGAAAAAAAATCACCCTTCATTGCATTTAAATCTCAGGTTGACCTATCAATTCTAAAGGACTCAATAGACACTGAAGTAGAACCTCATAATGACTTATGCTCAGTTAAAAGAAAACAACCTTACACTTAAAAATAGCTACCAGTTGTATAAGTAGCTGATTCTATATAAATACTAATTATTTATATAATATATACAAAAAAGAACAATTATAATACACCAGAAAACACTCAAGGCACTATAAAAATTATATATTATATTTCTGAAATATGTGCTAAATCATTACAGAACTTTGATATCTGTATGCAATGCCTTTTTCTGGGCACATAATGGAACAATTATACCTATTCCAAAAATCATGGCTAATAAATTTTACATTATTTAAAGTTGCATATTTTGATTTCAGTATTTTCATTGAGAATATGTCTATTATTTTCCTGTTACTTAAAATGGAATTTTTTTTTTACCATACAATATGTCCTGTTACAATTTCTTCTTCCTCTATTGCTCTTGGTTCCTCCCCACTTTCCCTCCCAGATCCACTTTTCCTCCAGATCCACTCCTTTTCCATCTCTCATTAAAAAAGAAGAGGCTTCTAAGAGATAACTAAATATGATAATATAAAATACAATAAGGTAAAAATAAATATAATATCAAAGTTGAGCAAGATAGTGCAATGGAAGGAAAAAAGTCTTAAAAGCATGAACAAAAGTAAGGACCCACTAGTTCTTACACTCAGGAGTCACATTAAAAGACTAAGCTAAAAACTATAATACATATATAGAGAACCTGGTATAAACCCATGAAAGTTCTGTTCTTGCTGCTTCAGTATGGATGGTTTCATATGTACCTTGCTTAGGTTATTCAGAGGTCTTGCTCTTCTAATGTACTCCCCTGTCTCTTATATTCTTTCTGCCTCCCCTTTCATGGGCAGGGAATTCTGAGGTCCTAGGAGAGGGATTTGATGAAGACATCCCATTTAGATTTTCTACATGTTGGGCTCTGTTTCTCTGAATTTGTTTCCATCTGCAGCTGGAGAAATCTTTGCTATGAAGACTAAATAAAACACTGATATATGGGTATATCAGAATATCATTGATATATTTATTGATATTTTTTTTAGACTAATCGTGTTTGGTTTTACCTTAGCTCTCTGGGCTGTCTAATCCCTGGTTCTTGGTCACCCAAGCAGTTTTGGGTATGAAGGGCTTTAAGTCAAATTAGACATTGATTGACTATCTCCACAAGTTCAGTATCCCCATTATACTATATATCTTGCAGGCAGAACAGATTGTAGGCCAAAGGCTTTGTGGCTGGGTTGGCATCTATGTTTCAGTTTTCTAGCCTGTGTTGTACTTTCCAGCATCAAAGACAGTAGACCATAGGGATGAAAGCTTCTTGTAGGCTCCATTGGACTTCTCCATGTTCAACGAATTGTGAGTCTTGTTCTTGCAATGGTGGCCCTGTGAGTTTGCAGAAAGCGATTATCTTAGCAATGGCTTAGGGAATTTTTAGGGGACCCCTTAGTCCAACAACTCAATTGAATATAACCCAATATCTACTAGAAGTCTTGTTTGGTAAAAAGAGGTGGTCAGTTGAGAGTCTGTATGCTCCATTATTAGGAGACCTCATTAGGATCACTTTCACATATTTTAGTTGGTTTCCACTACACTAGGTTTCCGTATCATCCCTCAAATGTCCCTCGATGCTAGCTGTCTGCCGCTGCATTCTTTCTCTCAACCCCATGTCTTCTTGCTCTCCCAACCTGATCCTTCTCTTCCCCTTTTCACCTTCTTCCAATTCACCCATAAAATCTATTTCTCCCTCCCAGGGAGGTCCACGTGTCTACCCTAGACCCTTCCAGTATACCTAACCATTTGACTCTATGGATTATAGCTTGGTTATCATTTACTTAACAGCTAATATCTAAGTATAAGTGAATATATACCATATTTATTTTTCTGGTTCTGAGTTATCTCAATCAGGATGATTTTTTTTCTAGTTCCATCCATTTGTCTCCAAATTTCCTTATGTCACTTGTTAACATCTGAGTAATACTCCATTGGGTAAATGTTTCACATTTTCTTTATCTATTTTTCTGTTGAGGGAAGTCTAGGTTATTTCCGGTTTCTGCCTAATATGAATGAATATTTTAGTTCAAGAAAACCTGCCTAAATGCAAGTAAATTTCTGAAATTGAAAATGCCTTAAATGACTTCTAACTTATTTAAGCAGTGAATGAACTAACTTTCAAATAGAGTATTTAAGGCATGTGATAACATTTGAATCCATATCTGTTTAAAACAGGGTTTATCAAAATTCCACATGTACACATTTTAAGGAGTCAAAATGCAAAATTTTTAAAAATACCTCAACCCACACACTGCTTAAATCTTTACCTTTATTTTAATATACATGATATCTGTGTATGCATGTCTGTTCCCTCCTGTGTGTGGGCACACGCATATACAGGTATATGACTTCAGGTGTGTGCAAATGCATGTGGAAGCAAGAAATTGACATCAGGTAATTGATGTGGTAGGGTCAAGCCTACTACGGATGCTGCCATCCCTGGGCAGGTAGTACTAGGTTGTAAATGAAAGTAGCCTGAACAAGCCATGGTGCTCAAGTCATTAAGAAGTGTTCCTCTATGGCTTTGCTATAGTCTTATCTCCAAGCTAATTTTTAAATTTCTCTCGTGACTTCCGTCAAAAATGGGCTGTAATATGCAATGTGAAATATACCCTGTTCTCCACAAATTCTTTGTGGTCAGTGTCTTATAACAGCAATAGAAATATACCAAGCCATTCTGCAGTGTGTTAATTATTTTTGCTTCCTTTAATTGAAAATAGATTTTTTTGTTTAGAAAATAAAACAGAAATAAAACAATAATGGAAAACACACACATATCTAAGGAATAATAACAAAATAGAATGAAGCAAGATATACCAAAAACAAGCAAATGGAAATATGACAAAACATTTAAGAAAATAATCAAAAGAAAAAGTACAAGACATACATGCTGTAGAAGTTCTCATGTTCACACACTCAGGTTTCCCCTTAAAACAACAACAAAACAAAAAACCAAACAAACAGATAGAAGTAAAAAGTAACCTCTGAGGTTAAATAAGTACAAAGGACCTGTGAGGTAGAAAATAATACTTAATTAAAAAGAAACAACAAAGCCTTGACTTCATATTAGTAGACAAAGAACCTCTAAAGGTGCCATTGTATTTATTTTGTGATGACCATCTTATTGCTGGGCATGGGGGCTGTCCTTTAGAATGGTTTGTTTTCCCAATGAGACTTCCTTGTTTATTTAGACAAGATCTTTAGATAAACCGGGAGCTCACAAATTCTTGGCAACACGCCAATGAGATCCACATTCTAGGTTATTGGACTGTAGATGGCTGCCATGTCTGCATGGCTTTTATTTGGGTTCTAAGAATTTGAACGGAGATGATCCTCATGCCTATGGGACTAATACTTTATCCACTTAGCCATCACCACCCCCAAGATGCCCAATTTCTTAGAACTCACTTTGTTTCCCCCACACACAATTTCTGTACTGTGAGAGAAGCATTAGTTTTAATTGGAGGTTCAATCATTTCACCTGTCCTTTGTTTCTCTAGTATGCATGCTTTGATGCTACTTCAGTGAAGCTCTATATGTTTCTGAGAAAACTTCTGAATTATCTCACTTGAAGGCATGTAGCATGTGAATTTCTGCACCTACTATTTCTTTTGGAGAGAAGCCTGGCAAGATAAAAGCATTGTTATTTGAAATAAAATGATGTTAATACCATATTTTGGCCAAACTTATAAACATTGTACAGAAGTTCTCCTGTAACATAGAAATAGTATTGAGATATTTAAAGAACCTCTGTCGGAGCAGAACTGAGGCAGCAACCTCCATAGGAGTAGATACAAGAGAGCAACCACTGAGGGTACAAGTCTGAGCCAGAGACTTCTTTGGGACCCGACCTGAGTCAAGGACCTCTGAGGGATCAGGCCCAAGCCTCTATGGGACTGGGCCTCTGTGAGAGCAGGCCCTAGTCAGGGAAACCTATTTAAACAAGCCTGGGCCAGGGACCTCTGCCAGAGCAGGCCTGAGGCTGTGTCCCCCAGAGGAAACATGGGAGCAACTTCCAAGGGAACAGGTCAAACCAGAGACATCTGTGGTATAGGAGGTTCTTCTTTCTATGTGTTGCTATCATTGGTCAAATAAAGAAGCTGCCTTGGCCTTTTGATAGGACAGAACTTAGATAGGTGGGGAAGACAGAACTGGATGCTGTGAGGAAGAAGGCAGGCAGGGAGAGCCACCATGGAGTCGCCAGAGTCAGTCATGCCACAGCCTCATGGTTCTACACAGATTATTAGAAATGGGTTGAATCAAGATGTAAGGATTAGCCAAGAAGAGGCTAGATATAATGGGCCTGGAAATGATTTAATTAGTACAATTTCTGTGTGTTTATTTAGTGGGTTATGCTAGTTTGGCACCAGGATGTGGCCCGCTCCTCATACTACACATCTGTGTGATGTGCACAAGTCAGGGACCTCTTGGGGGAGAAGGGCTGAGCTAGGGACATCTTTGGAAACAGGCCTGAGTCACCGCCTCTGCAGGAACAGGATTAAATCAGCTACCTCAGCTATGAACTCCATAAGAGCATATACAACAGAGCCACTGGTGAGGAGGGAGCAGGCCAACCCAGAAACCACTGCAGCAAACTCTTTTTATAAGGCTATAATGACCCTGATACCCAAACCACACAAAGACAAAACTAAAAGAATAACAAACGAATCTCACCCATGAATATTGCTGTGAATATACTCAATAAAATACTGGCAAACTGAATTCAAGAACACATCAGAAAAATCACCCACCATTTTCCAGTTGGTTTCATCCCAGAAATGCAGAGATGGTTCAACATAAGAAAAACTGCCAATGTAATTCACAATATAACAAAAAACATCACACATGATCATCTTGTTATGCTGAAAAAGCCTTTGACAAAATACAATATCCCTTCATAATAAAGGTCTTGGAGAGAGCAGGAAAACAAGGAACATACATAACATAACAAAGGCAATATACAAGCAAGCTAACAGCCAACATCAAACTAAATGGAGAGAAACTCAAAGTAATCCCACTAAAATTAGAAACCAGACAAAATTGACCACTCTTTCCATATCTATTCAATATAATTCTTAATATTCTAGATAGAGCAATAAGACAACAAAAGGAAACCAAAGGGATACAAATCAGAAAAGAAAACATCAAACTCTCACTATTTGCTGATGATATGATAGTTTGCATA
Source organism: Microtus ochrogaster (assembly GCF_000317375.1). Lineage (NCBI taxonomy): Eukaryota > Metazoa > Chordata > Mammalia > Rodentia > Cricetidae > Microtus > Microtus ochrogaster. The sequence goes on along the minus strand of NC_022034.1, from coordinate 22,107,266 downwards.
AGCTATCCCACAAATTCTACCAAGGAACTTTCCAACTCATAAACACCTTTAGTAATATAACAGGATAAAAGATTAACTCAAAAAAAATCCATTATGCAAATGATAAATGGGATGAGAAAGAAATCAGAGAAACACATACTTCACAATAGCCATAAATACCATAAAACATCTTGAAGTAACTCCAACCAAACAAGTGGAAAATCTATATGGCAAGGTCTTTAAATCTTTGAAGAAAGAAACTGAAGAAGACACCAGAAAATGAAAAGATCTCCCATGCTCTTGGGTAGGTAGAATTAACATAGTAAAAATATCAATCTTACCAAAAACAATTTACAGTTTAATGCAATCTTCATCAAAAT
>NC_022034.1:22100711-22106496 GCF_000317375.1 Microtus ochrogaster | reverse complement strand
AGAGAAAATGGGTAGTACACTTGAATGTATTGGCACAGGAGAACTCTTCCTAAATATAACCCCAGTAGCACAAACACTGAGAGAAATGATTAATAAATGGGACTCCTGAAATTGAGAAGATTCTGTAAAGCAAAGGACATGATCAACAAGACAAAACAGCAGCCTACAGAATGGGAAAAGATCCTCACCAACCCCATATCAGATCAAGTGATAATCTCCAATGAGTACCCTTATAGAGACATACATGAAAAGTAGAAAAAGATAAGATTTCCTGAATAAATTGGGAGTATGGGGAACCATGGGAGAGGGTAGAAGACGAGTGGAGAAAAATATATAGCTCAATTAAAACAATAAACTATAAAAGAGGAAAGAAAGATATTAGAAAATGTACAGATTAACATTAAGATTTCAACTGTCCCCAAGAAATTGGAAACGAAGTTATTTTTCAAGGTACTATACAGTTAACTTTGGAAGATACTTCATCAGATAATAATGTTGAACTATCTACAACTCTAAATTTTTCTACTTTAGAAAGTCAAAATCATTTGTCACATGCTATAGCTGGGTGTCATGCTATAGTCTTTTTTAGTTCTCATTTCAAAACTACTGAAAGTTTCCAAGGACAGTGTATTCTTAATCAGCACTGAGTTCTCATTCCAGTAATTTGGGCATGCTTGTAGCTTGGAGGATGATTTATCTAAATTGTGTGAAAGAGTGATTAAAATTGAACCAAGGTGCTAGTGAACAGTTGATGCATGGAAGAACTATTTTCATCAGATCTGTTTTTCAGGACTTTCCTGAATTTTTTTCCAAGTGATCTGTATGGGGTGAGGCATACTTAAATTACTATTATCACCTGTGTCACATTTACCAAAAAATGTATTTATAACACAACTGTGAGACTTTCCTTATTAATAAAATGAAAGGCAGGTATGTGTAGTACAACATTATGTGATGTTTTTAATTTTCTACGTTTAATAATAATATAACTAGAGATAAAATATCCTATTAGTATTTTGTAGCAACATAAAATGAGTCATTTCAATGACCATTTCAAGTGGTAGAAAAAGAGAATGTGAGGAAGTTAAATTAGAAATAGGAAAACATCTCCAAAACATGATATTTTCCTCATCATAAAAAGGCTGTAGTTTCTGTTATGTTAAATACTGTTGTTTCTCAAAGAAGCAAAAGGAGGCGTCAAATAGCACATTTTTCTTTTTAAAAAAGATTGAGCAATAATAACTACAAATAGCCTGCTATAAAAGACACACATATGGGTCTTTGTTGTAAGGAGGCCATTAGTTAGTTTCCAGCCACTTAGCCCTGAAATAATCACACAGACCCAAAATAACCACACAGAAATTGTGTTACTTAAATCACTGCCTGGCCCATTTGCTCTAGCTTCTTATTGGTTAGCTATTACATATTAATTTAACTCATTTCTCTTAATCTGTGTATCGCCACATGGCTTACCGGCTAAAGTTCCGGCCTCTGTCCCCAGCAGGGCTACATGGCTTCTCCTACACTCTGCCTCCTTTCTTCCAGCATTCAGTTTAGTTTTCCCCACCCCTCTATTCCCTGTGCTGGCCGAAGACAATTTCTTTATTAACTAACAGTATTCACAGCTTACATAGGTGAATCACACATCAGGTCTTCGTCATTAAGTCATTCAAAAATAAAAAAGAAAAAGATCATGTGACAACACACTAAGTTTTAAAAGCTGGTGAGATAAAAGTTTTAATGAGAAGGAAAAAGATAGTAGGAGTCAGAAGGAGTTCCTGATGATGAATAAATAGAATAACAAACTCAGGCATGCCGGAGATCCTGAACACTCATCTCTCCCTATTAGTGATTATATTGCCAAAGGTAACCCATCTTGTAGCTAGAAAGAAGAGCTTCTAAATGAATAGCTCTCTATGACTTAGTGGTGAAATATTACAACAAAAAAAAAACAGAACAAAAGGATAGAAATTGCAGATGGAGAAGTTGTATATTAATTTTCATCAACAATGGCACAAGGATAAATTTAATTTCCAAGAAATTAATTCTTTCCCATTGGCTGTTACTTTGAAGAGTTACTCATTGTCCATCTTAAAATAGTGTGTGTGCATAAATGTGTGTGAGTGTGTGTATGGCTATGAGTGTGTGTGTATGTGTTAGTGTGAATGTGTGTGTATTTGTGTGTACGATTTATGCATACATGAACCTGTTTGTGTGGATTATTGTAGGCTCTTTTTTATTATAGCATATATATAGAAGTCACAGGGCATGCTCATGTGGTTTCTCACTTTCTAGCTTTTTGTTTGTGACTCCAAACACAAGGCAACCAGTTAGTGAGAGTCTGAGGAGGAGGAATTCTTTCGTTCCTGCCTATCTTTTTTATTTTTTTTGCTTTAAATTTATGTTTATTTCATGAATACATAGTATGCTATAAACATGAAAAACATAATCAAACTATATCTTTTGATGCAATAATTTAGAAGAATTTTTTTTTCTTTCTAATTGAAAGAGCACAAGAGAGATAACAGTTTCTTATGAAATGTCTCCCAATGCCCATAGGAAGTACGCCAGACTTGGGCCAACACCCAAAAGGAGCCTAAAATGTTTGTCATAAGCATCGTTTCAGCTCCCTGTCAACCCTTAAACAAAGAGTAGGGAATGCAATATTGGCATCCATCTTTGGAAGCCCCCTCCCCATGGGAGTTGCCTTGGTCTGGACTCACCGTCCAGGAAAGCCTGCCAAGCAGTGATCCATCTCCAGGGAGGGTCACAAAAAGCCCGCCAAGCAGTGGGCCACTCCCACAGGCTATTTAGGCTGTCACTCAGAAAAGATGGTCTCCCCCTCTCTTTATTCCCCTCGCCATGCTACCAGACCACCCTGGAAAGCTGCATTAAACCGGGACCTCTTTTTTTTTTTTTTTTAAAAAAAAAGAGTTTTCTTTCACAACATAAGAAACTAGACTGCTGGATTACAAGCATTAGGTGTATTCTCACTTGCGAATGCTTGCATTTTTTCTTAAAAACAACGTTTTTCCTATCTTAAGGGAGAAGTTCTGGAACTAAAGATTCCTCACATCATCAGGCTTCTTATACAATTTTCTAAATTCCTGTGATCTCAGGTCCTCATATATGCACAGCAAACACCTTATGCAGCAAAGTATCATCTGGTCCTGCTCTTCCACCTTTCAATAACAGGTAGAAACTTGTGCTTGTGAATAGTTTTCTGTCCACCACACAGAGTATTTATTTGAGTCTCTCCTCATTGATTTCTACCTTTAATCAACAGTTATTAGCTCCTTCTCATTTTAATATTAAAAGTGTTATTACAGTGGTCAAAATATGATAGAGATATAAATGGAAATTATTGTTACTTTAGAAGCTAGTTTGAAGAGACATAGAATGGGAATATTTGAAGAACCCCCACTCCACCAATGTATGGATGTAAGAAAACTACGTGGTTCCATTCCAATTTAAAAATTCTCATTAGCAAATACTAATATATTCAAAAATACATTTACCTATTTCTGTCAACAAGTTTCTATATTAGGCCTTTCATTATAATCAGCACATTGAAGGAGGGGATATGGTTACAGAAAGATTAAGTGGCCTTTACATGGAGAATAAATGCTATAAATTTAGCTTTGACCCTATTCAATTTAAGTTTAGAACCATTTTTAAAGATTTATTTATTTTCCTTTTATGTGTATGCATGTATGGACTCCATGTCTGTCTCTGCACTGCATGAATACTTTATCTCTACAAGTCAGAAGAGGCCATTGGGTCTTATGGAACTGGAGTTACAAGTGGAAGTAAACCACTGTACATGTTCCGGAAATCAAATCCAGGTACTCTGCAAGATCAGCAGTGTTCTTAACCACTAATGCATCTTTCCACAACCCCAACTCATTTTAAAATTGTTTTACACATGGTTATAGGTTGTATGAACCTATAATTTGCCATGAAAAGAAATGAAAGAAGAGTATGTCAATAATTTTTATTAAGTGTTATCTGTTTTCTAACATTCCAATAAAGATTTGGATTTAAAGATTTTCAATTCATTGATAAACAATAAAAAAGTAATAGTATTAATATGCAATATTTCTTCATGATCTAGAGCCAGATTCATCAGTGCACTACCTTTTTAGTTATTATTTCAAAAACTCAACGATTTAATGAAAGAACATGTAATTCCTATTTCATTCCAAGTATCAGCCCTGGTTGTGGGGACACACTGGTGATAAGGCAAGGTACCCACTACTGATGGACTTGCATTCTAACTCTGTCAGGCAGCACAAGCAGAGAATATAAAACGATTTCATCTGACTCTCTATTCTGATCTGATGCTGACTGGGCTGAGCTAAGGGAGGGCTTGATGCTGTCTGTGAAGAGAAAGTCTCACTGAGAGTGTAATGTTTCAGACAGTTAACTGGAGGCCAAGGGATTCAGTCATGCAGTGAATCCAAAAAAAGTGACCCTTGGAAGAAGGGTTCCACGGTTGTGTGGAGTCAAAAGAGGAGAGTTTTTATGTGGCACCTTGTGGTCACACTCACATTTAGTACTAGAGATCAGCCTTATACAATCTTGCCAGTTTACCTTTTGACTAATGCTTGCTGTATTACCTATATTAAAACTTTCATGTGCCCTGCATGAATATTGATAATTTGTATAGAATTTTTATGATGATAGTAAATAATAAAATATTTTCTAGATTTCAGAGAACATGATTTGAGTTCATTTTCAATGTCTTCCTTTCTAATATTTGATTAAATAGATTGTAGAATGTGTAAATTCATCACTTAGGTATCTCTTATAGTAGTCTTGCTGGGAGGTAATATGGGTTAACAAAAATGATTCGAAAAAAACAGAAGGAAATAAAATGTTTAAACAAATTTACCACTTTAAACTGTAATTCACAGTCAACTCTGTTTGCTGGTTAAACAAAGACACTAAATATAATCCTTCATTCTGAGGTGATTAAGTTCCCATTTATGTAAGGATAAAAGCTGAAACAAGGATAACATTAACAAATAAAGATCTCTATCAGTAAGAATTAATTTTGAGGTAGTTATTATACAAAGTAGACATTTGGAGAGAATACTGTGAAGAACTTTCCATCAGAAATAAATAAGTATATTTAGAGTTGCTGGAGTGAGATTTCCCATATGCAGACTCTGCAATAAGAATCTGTATTCTATTAATACACCACACAGTGCTCCCTCAGGAAACCAAGAAGGGGGTGGGAAAGAAAATCAAAGCAAAATGTCTAGTGGGAACTGTTAAAGTAAAGTGTTAGTGTTACGTTTAAAAGTTACCTTAGTTCATTCCAAAATAATACCTTTGCCTGTACTTAGATCTCTTTCCTTCTACTCTAGGGATTTGAATCTATACATTGCTTTCTCTTTGCTCTCTGACTTTGTCCTTTCTTTGTTTATGGTTCCTTCTCAGTGACATATATATGTATATATATACATACATATATATGTGTGTGTGTGTGCAAAATTTTTCAACTCTGTAAACACATCTTACAATTCCAATAATATGCCCCATTTTCTTTTCATAGAAAATTTGTTAGCAAGGGAACAAACTTATAGTATCTAATTACATCCCCCCTCATTAATAATATCACTATTAATTGGCCCTATGAATTTACTTAACCTACCTTGGAAACTCATCAAGATTATAATTTTTTTCAGCCAAATGAAAGTTTTTCATTATCATATTTGACCCCTTGAAAAATTAAAAAATTAACAATTTCTTCATTTTCAAATGCTATTTTCCTTACCTT
>NC_022034.1:22086992-22097791 GCF_000317375.1 Microtus ochrogaster | reverse complement strand
TCTCCAATCATCATTTGGAACTCTCAGTCACTTCTATACCATTAATTCTAATCATATTGCATCTAAATAAATTTATATGTGTCATGAACTCCTAATATCAGATCTATATACCTGACTAATGATAACCACATGTATCTTTTATTTGCCCTTGAAAAAGTATGTTATTCTCATCAAATATTGGCCAACTGAACCTTATTTCATATGCAGAGTACAGCTGTCACGATGAACATTGCACAAGAGTCCTCACTAGGCACATGAGAACCAAACAACTGAAAGAGGATTGAGGCTAGATTTCAAAACTGAAAATCATGTTTCTGGAGTTTCTGTTAATTTTCATTCAATTGAATACAAACTTTGATATGTGATGGGTTTAACTGCTAATATATACTACTCCAATATCATTAATGGTATGACTTCCCCAAACCCAACCATTTCAGCTTGTAGAATCAAGAACAAATACTTCTACATCCAAATACATAATATTGAGGAATTTCTGCTTTTCCTATTCTTTATTGCTGTTCTGTTGTCTTCAGGGCATCTTGAGATATACAAGCTATACAAGGTCATTTAAGCTACAATTCTGAAAGAGACAAATGCTTCTGAATAGATAAGTGGCAAAAGAGACTTCTGAGATAGAGCATATGGACATTAAAAAGGGAAATAATTAAAGAAATCCATCTACTATTCCTGTGTGTAGATTAATCCAAATTGAGGATACAGAGATCCACCATGTCAAAGGTTTCACCTGTGCTATTGATCACACCAAAATAATCCAGGAATTGGTTTTGAAATATGAGCATATGTGCAAAACAATAATCAACTCCTAGGTGAATTTCCGGATTGGTTATGCATATCTAAAAGGCAATTTTGGAAAAGAGCATATGGGCCTGGAGTCAGAGAATGTGAGGTCATATTTGTGATCTAAATATTAGTGGATTTGATAGAAAGCATACAAACACCTCTATAAACACATCACACTCATAGTTATTTTATTGCACAGAATTTTAACAGAACCTATATCCATAACACAATCTGGAGAAAGAAAAATTATACTGACTTGAAGGAAAATGTATAAACAAATTACCATATCAGAAATTATATGAGAGAAAAGGAAGACAGTGCTTATAATTCCACATCATATAGTAAAAGTGTATAGACATAATTGTTTCAAGTAAAGACAGACAGAAAGACATAACAGGAACTGGCAAGTACAGAAATGAATGAATGGATCATCTAAAATGGAAGACTACCAGAAATGTGCTGAACTGAATAATAAGGGAGATGGAATCACCTCAAATCTTTCCTTTTGAACACAGTTCAATAGAAACAAAGGTGCTAAGAAGAAAGGCAAGAAAAACCTAGGACGGTCTTGCCCTTTGTCATGTACTGATTGAATTTGTCAGTACCACTCTCAGTAGCTCTGCTATTCGACATTGCTGGCCCTAAGATCCTACATCTAGCAATTGGAGAGACAACATTGCAACTCCATCAGAGTTATTCACAGGGTTACAAGCTTGCTTTTGGTATTCTGAATAAGGCTGTTTTCATTGCTTTTTTGGTGTCTGTGATGAAGCATCTGAAATAAGAACCTAAAGGGGAAAGGACATATTTTGACTTCGAATTTAAGAAAGAATAGTCCATCATGGCAGGGAAGGTATGGCAGAGTTTGTGGTGGCTGTGACTGTCACAGAAGGGCATGCGACTGCTTTCTTATATTTCCACAGACAAAGATACAACTGTTCTCAAACTAGAGCCGTGCTGTAACTCATGAAGACAGCTTCCACCAACCTTCATCCTCCAAATGGTCTTGCTGCCTAAAAGTTCCATGACATCCTCACAGGTTATTGTCCAGTTTGTAATGAAAAATATATTAGTTCAATTTCAAAAGTCCCTGGAGTCTTCCAATTGCAATTTGTCAGAGGCCAAATGTAGTTTCAGTGTATAACCATTCCTTTCCCTAGACACATAAATATATGTATCCAGTTAGAAACATTGTTTAGAGAAGTTGTGTTGCAAACTCGAAGAAGAAAAACATAAATCCATTGCTGAATCTTTTTGGTGTTTTTCTACTCCTGTGTGTCAGTAATACTGTTGAGTCATACTCTACCCTTGTCCACAAATGTTTGCAAACGTATAGTATCTTGTATCAATCCTACCAGCATTTTAGTGCTTGCATATAGTTTTATTATTCAATGTTTATGAATTATTTGAATCATACAATGTCTTCCTTTTATTCTCTCTCTCTCTATCTCTCTCTATATATATATGTAATACATGTGTGTTACATGTATACATATACATATATATACATATATATATATTACCCTTAGCAAAAGTTAGTTGGGCTGAGAATTTGACTATATAAAGGAGGAAACTGAGGCTTCAACCCTTACCTCACCAGAAAGGTTAGGCAGGGAATTAAGCTCAGACTAACTTCTCACACAATGACTTATGTCCCTACATAACTGCTGAAACTTTTTGGAAAAAATGTTTGTAAATAAACTAAAAATTCCCTTTGCCGTATATTAAATGAATCAAATGAATGAAATGCAGAAATATATATCAGAATAAAAGTAAATTCGGCGAGAGGGTAAAGTTTCATAATGACATAGCACTGTATCATTTCATCATACTAATATAATTTTATAATATTATTCCTTAGTTTGATATGTTTTGAATTCATACATTATAAATTTCATATAATAAATATTATATAGGAACTAAATAAATATTATCTCACCTGCTTTGTCCCTAACCTTTTTATTATTATAAATCATAATTTGTGATTGGGTTCTTCAAAAATAATCTCTGAAAAGGTGAATATTCATTATAATTTGTGAATATGTTTCATTAATATCAGTAAAACAAGGATCTGATTAATGCGGCTTAGAAAATTCAGACAGCATATTGAGCAGCTTGCTGATTACAATCTATGATAGTTCCTCTTTTCTGTGTAGATATTGATTTGATGGATGGAGTGGGGGTACTTTTTTTTGTAATGTTGATGTTAATGATCATTGAATTCTCACTGACAACAGTAGTGGATCATGTTTATTAGAGAACTCCAGTAGTCCCTTAAATTGTTTCTCTCCTTCCACTTAGTTTTACCCTCTCCTCCTTCTCTTCCTTCTTAAAATTTCCACATTTCAGAGACAGTGAAAAACCCTTAAGGGAGATTGTCTTTGGAAGACAAGATTAAGTATAAAAAAAAAAGGAAAGAGGGGAAAGGGCTTTTGTGAATTTTGAGCCTTTTAAGATTTCAGTGAATATGTGGCTTTACCATCCATGTCTATGTTACTTTACATTGATTCAAAGTTTTGACCTAATCACACAGCATGTTTCATAAGCACAACTTCATATGAATTTAGGTATAGATGTTACTTGAGAAGAAACAACATTTAAGAAAGGTAAATAGAGAAAATGTACACCTCTCAATGGCTCACCATCTAATGGTGTCATGTATGATGTCAGCTGTTAGAATAGTTATAATGATCCCATTGATAAGACCCATCATATATATATAATAGAAGGAATGATAGTTGTTATTAGAATAAAAATATTCAAAAATATGTCTAGATAAGAAGCATCTGAACGTTACTGGCCGGATTTTTATGAGGACTGGTTCTACATGGTTTCCAGTCAGCTCTACTAAAGATATAAAATTCTACCTGATGAAGAAGCTGAGCTTGAAAAGATAGTTTGGGTAGATGTTACCAGTTGAGATTAAGGGGCTCCTAAGCAGATCAACATCTAGGTAACATAAATAAATGCATAGGGTTATTTTTATATAACTTCATTCAGTGTTCCAGTAACTTTGTGTATTAAATATGTATAACAATTTATATTATGTATACAAATTATGAGCATAACATATTTCATGTCACATAATTCATGTGAATATGTACATAATACGCCCACAAACACTCTGCCAAATATAAACTTTATCTGAGTATTTTTTTAAAGAGTATGCACTAGAGTGGAAATAATACAAACTGGAGGATTCAATAAAAACAAACTTTAATATAAACCTGACTTTAAAAGTGTTGCCTTTAGCCAGGCAGTGGTGGTGCACACCTTTAATCCCAGCACTTGGGATGTAGAGACAGGTAAATTTCTGTAAGTTCGAGGCCAACCTGGTCTACAAGAGCTAGTTCCAGGACAAAGTCCAAAGTTATAGTAAAACTGTCTTGACAATAAAAAAAAAAAATGTTGTGTTTAGCAATTTATTTTTTCCCGGAGGTTTAGTCAGTGAGAAATGTAGTGTTTATGATACCATTTCAGAGTTGTTGGTGCCTTATAGACAATCCTTGTTTGAAATAGAGTAGTCCTTTCATGGTAAACATTGGAATGTCTAGGCTATCCATCAAACAAATATTTCATGAAGTTTATGGCTCAATGTAGAGCTCATCTCAGCCCTTTATTTAAGAAGCATTTATTATTACTGATAGCATTTCACTGATGTGTAAATAAAGAAATGCAAAAGTCACAAGTCCTAGCTTCACTGCATTCATATTTAAGGAAGGAATTGTAACAGAAAGGAAATAATTCTATCACAAATGGGTCATGCTTTGAGAAACTGATTTGAATGTACTTGTCTCTATTTTGCATGTAATATGAAATTATTATATGCATTTAATAAATATAAGGCTATCAGAACAGTAGTAAAAATATAAAAAATGGGCCCATGTATTTGTTTTGTTTGAATTGTTGATGGTGTGATGGGGGAGAGTCTTCTGTTTTGTGTTAATTTCATTGGTTAAAAAAAAGAGACTGCCTTGGCCCTTTAACAGGACAGAAAATTAGGTAGGTGGAGTAAGCAGAACAGAATGCTGGGAGAAAGAAGCTAAGTCAAGGAGTCGCCATGATTCTCACTCCCGACACAGCCGCAGGTTAAGATCTTCCCTGGTAAGCCACCTTGTGGGCTACACAGATTATTAGAAATGGGTTAGGTCAATATGTAAGAGCTAGCCAATAAGAGGCTGGAACTAATGGGCCAGGCAGTGTTTAAAATAATACAGTTTCTGTGTAATTTTTTCGGGGCATAAGCTAGTCATGCGGGCGGCCGGGTGCCAGGGACGCAGCCTCGCCGCTCCTACTACAACTATGGTGATAATAATATGGATAAATAAGACCTAGAATAAAGATAAATTGTTCTAGCTTGGAAGTTTACAGTAAGTCTCACTCAAGATGTGGGTTTCTGGGATTCTTAATAGTTTATTCTTAGAACTTAGCTCAGAGAAGCATAAGGGTGAGATGGGCCCATATAATCAACTTACATGTAAATACTACTCCTTGCTGAAAGTTAGCCTCCTACATATCCTCACATTATTCTCAGTGGGCTCATAGGCATAACTGATTTCCCTTATTGAAGAGAAGGTTGATGATCCCATGGGCATACTCACTTGTGAAATTGTAGCTTTGTGAGAAGGGGGAATTATGTTTTCCATTTGAATGTGTGTTCAATCATTAGGTAAGGCATTTACTTCTTAATATTTCATGATATTACAATGAGAATAAAATTTTTTAGGTGACCTGAACATTCAAAATGTAGAAATAAAGGTATAAAAACACAGTTGAGACATGTATTGAGGAAATAAAATTTTTGCTGATACACTGAATTTTACACATTCATTCTGACAGAGTATTTTTGTTATTGCTGTTGTTGTTGTTGTTAATAGTACACTAAAGTAAGCACAAGGAGATAGTGATGCAGGAATTGTAGATGCCAGGATATGTTAGGAAGCCTTCTTGGGGAGACATGCTGATTCAAAACTATAAAATAAAGCATTTTAAAATTTGGCTTGAGAGAATATGCATAGTATCAAAAAAAGGATGAGAGAACTAACAAGGAATGGACTATGCCAAATTACAGTGTACATTTTACTATATTTGTTGTTTCATGAGCTCCTTACTCATCTCAATGAGACACAGATGAAGAAAATTTTACTGCTTCAAATACACACATAAAACAAATGCAATTCAATTTCATTTATATGTGACAGAGGAACTTCCAGTCATCTTTTCTCCAATGCTAAGAAAAAAAGAAAAATTGCAGTGTTGTCCCAATCCTTCTGTAATATAAAACTTCTTGATAGAGATATCTTTGGGGTATGGAGAGCTGGGGGGCTCTTCAGAGTGCTATGTTTGGATTATTTTCAAGTAGATAATAGGATATTGTATAAACATAGCATTGATGAAATTCGGGTATGTGGTCTTGCATTGAGCACAGCTGGAGAAACCAAAAGCATGAATCTATATTAGTTTAATGACTGTTGCTATTATAAATTACCCTGACCAAAAGCAATTTGGGATGAAAGTCATTTGGGAAACACAACACAGTGACTCAAGGCAGGAGCATGGGGGCAGGAACTGAAGCAGCGATGATGCAGGAAAGCTTACTGGTTTCTACCTCATGACTTGCACATACTGTTTTCTTATACAACCAGGGAACATCCTCCTCTTCAGAGATGACAGTGCACCACTATGTTTGATCCTCCCACTCCAATCATTAATCATGGAAATGCCACCACAAATTTTCCTGCAGGCAATCTGATGGAGTTTTTTTACTCACTTATGGTTCTTCTTCCCAGATGAATTTATCTTGTCTCAAGTTGAGAAATCATACCAGGTTAATAGCACTGTAAACCAACTATACATGGTCGGTGTTAAGAGAACAGGTTTGCTGTATTTTACAATTTTTACAATACATTGTGTATCAGTCAACCGTACACAGGAGACAAAGACACTTCAAAGACATGTCAGCTGGTTTTAAATTTACCTATAGGTTAATTATTTCAAAATTAACAATAAATAATTAGAATGCATTAAGGCCACAATGATTTGCCCAGGTAATTCAAAATCAAGGAAGAAACTGCCCTTCACAACAAAGTGAATATAATTTGTTTATTCTCTTATAAGGTATGACACTTTCATTTGCAGTTATGTATTTCTATATGATCATGGTTTATCTCTCTTATGAATCTCATGTGGTATTTGCTGCACCAATATTAAAATTCAAGCCCTTTTTACTACTGATCAAGATGGAAGAAAACAAGAAGATCCACTTGGAGTTTGTAATTTTGAAAGAGAAACCAAGCAATATTCTTCTCCTTTGAAGCACATAGAGGAATTATTTAAATGTGAAATTATTCTAATACCTTTTTTCACAAATTGGAAAGCATATCCACTACTGTGGACTCTTTTATCTCTGTGGATTAATTTTGTTTAAAACAGATGTGAAGATTTATAAAATATCTGCATATTTATGTCATTTTTTTATTTTAGTGAGTGTATTATTGATTAAATGGAAGGACACAAGTATAATATCTATGATTGTTAAAGAGAAAAATCTATTTAACAATTGCCTAGAGATTTCTAGAAGGTTTATTAATGTAAATGAGAATGGGAGGTGGGAGGAAGACATGTGTGAATGCATGTGTGAGTGTGTTTGTGTGCAGATGTGTGATTTCATACATGCCTGTGTTCATGTACATGTGTATGCCATGTGTGTGGGTGTTCATGTGTCCTCTTGTATATGAATGTGTGTGTTTGTGTGTGTGTGTATTTGTGTGTAAGGAGAAAATAAAGGAAGGAATGAGAATTTATATTAAAAATTTTGATTCTATATAAAATTCAATAAAAGTTATAATAATTCATAGTAGCCACTATCTTTGGAAATGTTAAGGTAAATTTATATTCACTTGCTATAGGATAGCCTTTTTGTATGCTGTGAATATGTTTGCTCTTATTGGTTGATAAACGAATCTGTTTTGGCCTTATGGCAAGGTAGGATATGCAAGGAGAGATACAGGAGAGGAAGGGCAGAATCTGAGAAATACCAGTGTGCTGCCAGGGAAGCAAGACATGTAAAAAAAAATAAGATAACAAGTCACAAACCATGTGGAAAAGCATAAATAAAAAATATGAGTTAATTTTTTTATTTATTTTTTATGAGTTAATTTAAATATAAGAGTTAGCTAATAATAAGCCTGAGTTATTGGCCAGACATTTATAAGTAATCTTAAGCCTCTGAGTGGTTATTTGGAACTGGTGGACAGGAGAGAAAGCTCTCATTACATTCACACATGCAAATACTAGCAGATCATGACTCTAAACAGAGGAGCATAATTCTGCCCTCTATGAAAATACTGTATTAATGCAGCTATGTGCTATGAGTGAAAGCTAGAGATCTGCTTTTTAACTCTAGTGAAGTTTCGCTCTTAATGCTCTTAACTTCTGTTAAAGAGGGAGCAGGATGAGGGCATTAAAGTCATTATTTGATTTTGTTCAGGGTTGAATTTATTCATAAAGCTATTTGAAAACAAACTTGGTCATTTATTGTTTTATATAAAGTTTTATCATAACAAATATTCCATATATAGAAGGTTTTCAGAAATAAGGTAGGAAATATTAAAGTTTACTTTTTCATATATATATATTATTATTAAGATTAGATTGTAATTTGTGAATTATTTTTGTAATAGCAGTATTTAAATTAGTTTTTTAATTTTTATTCACACAAATTGTCATTTAAATGTGACTAGAGTGGTAAAATATTTAATTTTGTTACTCAGCAAATCTGTCTAATGACTCCCCTAGCACTGGAGCTCATGAATAGTTTGGTGAAAATTTATAATTAAAAACAGAAGTGAATGAATTTTATTATTCATATATTTTTATCAAATTTGTTACTGAAAATATGCTTTCCAGATGGGTTATTACTACACAGCAATCATTTTAATATGCATAAAATAATATAAACAAGTAATTCATGATTTACTGAAATCCTTAATTGCAGTGATGTTTGTGAGCTTAATTATTTTTAAGGGTGAAAGGAATGTCCCAGTTGGGTGGGCAACTTATCATCAAACTGGGCATATGCCATTGGAGGGGAAAGGTAGATTTAATATAAAGGCGAGCAACTTGCAAATTCTACAGCTCCTTATAACCTTATACTACAGGGTTTTGCAGATGGTTCATAGCATACTAGAATATGTCAGTCAAAAGAAAAATAATAAATTGTCTCAAAGGAACTGAGAAAAATAGAAACAATAAGAAATTTAGTGATACAATGGAGAATGAAAAATTTAAAACTGAGAATGGCAGAAGAAATATATTGACGCCTTGAAATAAATATGTAGCAGGGCAAATATGATGATTACTAGGTTCCTAGCAACAGTGAGTAAGTACAAAGAGAGAGAGAGAGAGAGAGAGAGAGAGAGAGAGAGAGAGAGAGAGCAGGAAATAAATACTATCTTTACCAAGAAGAAGATGATCATTAGTGCTGTGTGTCTCATTATCAAAAATAAAAGGAAAAGTCTAAATGATACAAATATTGCCATAAAATATTTTTTTAGGGATTGAAATGTACTTTATTAGCAAAAACAACAAAATGAAATACAAACACATAATAGGATGTAAAAGATAAAAATAGATGTTAGTTTCTAGTCATTATTGAGTGACCTCATGACATGTAAGAAGACAAACATAACCCTTGTCTTCTTAATCATATCAATCAATCTCAGAGTATCACTTTTGAATATAGTATAAATAGTTTGCATGCAACATGTCATTGAATTATAACAAATATTAATAAGTCATGAGTTTAGCCAATCAAGACGTAGATGGATTGTTCAACAGATGCAAAAATATTTTATAAGCATATTATCTATATCCAAACAAATTTCTGCAAGTACTGTTTCAAATTTATGAAAATCTCTGTCAACATATATTATATTGTCATAAATTATGAAGTTAAATATATATATGAAATGTATCATAGTATCTACTGTTTATTTTCTGAAATTAATTATATCTTCTGTATTTTCTAATATGTGCCTTCTTTTAAACTATTTTTACCTATAATATGATTAAATAATGTTAACTACCTACTGCAATATTCCACAAAAATGGGCATGAGGGCATGATCTCTGATATAATCTACAGTCATGGAAAGAGAATGACAGATGGACAAAGATGCACAGATCAAAAGCTTAAATCAGAAGGGAAAGAGTATAATAGCATGATTTATGAGAACAAGAGGCCAATACAACAATGCTAAGGCCTCTAGTTGGAGTTTCCTGGAGTAATATATTGAGAAGAAATCTTCTACTGTGTAGCATCACCTCATGGGCTGATGCTAATATTCCCAGAACTGTAGTAGCTATGGAATAATCCTGTGTCTCCTTGAAGACAAAAAAAAATAAAAAAACAATCACAAAGTGAATATTTGAAAACAACTTGTACTTGTAGAAATCCCATACACTTACAGAGGCATAACTCTTATCAAGGCAATGCACGAGAAGCCTACAATGTGAGATGATGAGTATTTGGATCAAGCACATGGACCAAAATTGTCATTACAATCATTTTTCTTTTCATTGAAGACTATCAAAATTTAAAAATATGTTTTACACTTTATTTTAAAGGAATAGTCTCAAACAACGGTTTAGAGTATTGCTATTGAGTAATTTCTGGATACTGCTGTTAGGCATTAGGCCAGTCTCTGCTGCTGTTCTTTCACTAAAATGTATGTTAAGTCACAGAGAAGTAGTTATTGCCCTAAGATACTTGAGGATACTTTCTGAAAGAACAGCTAATTGGACTATTTAAGAAACATGATGGCCCAGAGGTTAAAAATGCTGTCTGTTCTTCCAGAGGTCCTGAGTTCAATTCCCAGCAACCTCATGGTGGCTCACAAGCATCTACAATGAGATCTGGTGCCCTCTGACGTGCAGGCATAAATGGAGGCAGCACACTGTATTGTATACATAATAAATAAAATCTTTTAAAAAAGGAAA
>NC_022034.1:22078209-22084059 GCF_000317375.1 Microtus ochrogaster | reverse complement strand
CTCCCATTTCCCTCCCCTTCCTCATTCCTCTCCCCCATTCCCTTCCCCCTCCCTCTCCAGTCCAAAGAGCAGTCAGGGTTCCCTGCCCTGTGGGAAGTCCAAGGTCCTCCGACCTCCATCCATGTCTAGGAAGGTGAGCATCCAAACAGACTAGGCTCCCACAAAGCTAGTACATGCAGTAGAATCAGAGCCCAGTGCCATTGTCCTTGTCTTCTCAATCAGCCCTCCTTGTCAGACATATTCAGAGAGTCCGGTTTGGTCATATGCTTCATCAGTCCCAGTCCAGCTTGCTTTGATGAGCTCCCATTAGAACAGCCCCACCGTCTCAGTGGATGGGGGCACCACTTGTGGTCCTGATTTCCTTGCTCATGTTTTCCTTCCTTCTGCTCCTCATTTGGACCTTGGGAGATTAGTTCAGTGCTACTAAAAAAAAAAAAACTTTTTTAAATCTGGTCTAATGGTACTCCTCCAATACCGAAGACTACCACACATGAAAAGTCCCCTTTTTAGTGGTTAGCAGGACTGTCCAAGAGACTCCTTAAACATGCAACCTATTGCTGTTGTTCTTGGTTGAGGGAAAAGGTAAGTCACTATTTCTGAAGACATCAAGCATCCCAAAAACAGGGCACAGAACCAACCTAGAAATACCATGAATGTTTTCTTCCAGGGAACTAGTTTTTATGGTGCCAGTAAATTCCATGCAAGCTTCCAGAGAGAGGCAACCAACAGTGCTACCCAGCTATGATGCCTAAGAACCTTGTCAATAACCAATATTTCATCATAAACTTTAAGAATGTAGCTGAGGCAGGTATGCCTTGATGTCAACACATAGCACTTTAATTGGATTTAAGATCCAACTTGTTCAACTGATAACTTAAATTTTCATGAATTTTTTCTTACCTATGTAAACATTAACCCCCAACCTTGTGGCAATTATAAAAAATTATATTAACTTATTCATGCATGAAATGCATTTATTGCTAAATATAAGTTGACCATTCTTTGTGAATAAGACACTATCCTTCATGAAATGTAGAGAGACACATCCAGGATAATAATATCACAAATGATTCATTTATGTTGAAGCAAAGTATAAAAGAAAAAAACAGCAAAGACTATTATGAGTAAGATATGACAAGTTATGAAGAAAAAAGATGTTAGAATATTTAAAGATATAAGGTAAGAATTTTACAACTATTGATGCAGAATACTAAATATTGAGTAAACTATGCATGGAAACTTCATCAACAACACAAATGATGTTCCATAAAAAATGATGGAACAGTCAGAAAGAGGACACTCCTGAATTCCAGTACCACTAGGTAGTATTTATAGTGTCAACTTGACAGAACCTGGAAGTACCCAGGAAAGAAGTCTCAATGAGGTATTTTCTATATTCTGTTGGTTATTCAGACGTCAGTGAGGGATCATCTTGAATATATTAGTTAAGTAAAGCAGACCCACCCACTGGTAGTGGTACCATCCCTAGTAAATGAGATTCTGGGTTGTGTAAATCAGAAAGTATTCCCCAAACTCTCCTCATGTTTGGCTGTCGGTCTGTGTCTGTCTCTGTCAGTCACTGGATAATGACTCTCCGATGAAAGCTGAGCCAGGCACCAATATGGTCACAGAAGATGGCCAATTCAGAATATGCATCTGTCATTTCTGGGGTCTTCCTTGAAGATTCCTGGAAGATTCCCTTGCACCAGGTTTTTAACTGACCCTGAATTGTTCTTCCCTCCTGTAAGTAATCTCCATCAGTACTCACTTCCTCTATCCCACCATCCTGATAGCTCATGTTCCCATCCCCATTCACCCTTAGCCTACTCATGATCACTCTGAACAAAACTCAAGTAGACATGGATCAAAGATCTCAACATAAATCCAGATGCACTGAACTTGATAGAACAACTCATGCTCTGACACCATCAATTCCAAGACAGGATAGCTGGTGCTGTCTTAGCGCATAAGTTTTTGTGGGTCCTAGTGTCTAAAATTTAGAGTATATTGTCCTTAGAAGTCCAACTTCAGTACAAGTTGGGACATCAAATAAAATCTCCATCTTCCTTGACAGGTACCTTGACCTTGGGAACTCACCTTGCAAATCAAATCGTATTGCCCCTATTGTTAGAAGAGACTTGTTTTGTTTAATCTATTATGTTTTCTTTCACTCTACTTTTGTATACAACAGTGTATTGAAATCAGAGTAACCGGTGATGATCATGGAGTATTCTTTAGAGGTTATTTTCTTTATGATAAATGTAAGTGGAAAAAATAACTATATAATTATTTCATAGAATAATTATAGCCAGTAATTGTGCATTATTTACCACACTAAAGTATTGTAGACTTTTTCAAAAATAGAAATTACAACATATTACTGTGGAGTTAATTTTTAAATGGATCTTTTTACCTTGTTCAAGAGAGTAAAAACAAGATGAGCTGCTTGCTAATAAAGTAATGTGTAAATTTCGATGTAGTAGACCATTTCTTCCAAAGAAACATTATATGACACCTGCCAATTGAATTTGCCAAAGTGTGATGAAAAATGACTGAATCAGTGTTAAGAACTTACCTGAAGGTGAATCTAAGGATTATGGTGGTGCTCATCAACAATGCCTGTGACATTGTCTAGACAACCATGAAAACAAACTTGGAAACATTTAAGTGTCTGGAATTACGAGCAATGACAGCTCAGTAAGGTGTAGCTAACTGGTAAGTGAATGACTAGAAAAGTCTAATTCTAGTAGATGGTAATAAGATGCTGAATTGGAATAGAGGCAAATGTTTCAGAAAAGAAAAGAAAACAGCAGTGTGGACAAATAAGACTTTCAAACTGTAAAACTCAAGTATATACCATTTTGAGTAAGTAATATAAAATTCTAGGCTGCATGGAGCATACCATTTCAAAGTTGATTATCCAGGGAAAGGTCATAATTGCTAATTAGTTTATGTTTCTACATCATTTTTGCTGCTGTGACATCACTCTGGCTCACTATTAATAACAATGTTGCTGGAAAAGGTGAACACTATGGTTATAGTAAAAACAAGTAGTCTAAGAGAAACCAAGTATGCTAAGTATTTCTTTAGCATACCATGGCATTTTTCACATTATTTTCTTTAACGCTAACTGGGTGGGAAAATTAAATGGTTAATTTATTGTCTTAAACTTTAATTTTCTAACTGGAGGCTGGTGAAACAAAATGGACAATTTCATAATTCATGGTAAGGAAAATCTAATATTAAGTCTTTGTTATGCAACTATACATTGACCTTGACATAGAATAGATTCACCAACAACCATTATCTTTGCCCAGTGCTAATATAAACAAGTTATAGTTCCCCCAGAAATATTTTTAAACAATAATTATTTGAAACATGAAATAGAAGTATATCTTTGCTCCAGAAAGTGTTAAAGACACCCTAGTAGGAAAATGTGCATTTTGGTTTAGGGTATTGTGTGTCTGTTTCTTTGTGTGTAAATTTTGCATATATGTGTATATGAGTATGAACATATGTGTGAGGTCTGTGTGTGAATGTGTGTCTGTGTGTGCGAGTGTGAGTGTGTGTGTGTGTGTGTGTGTGTGTGTGTGTGTATTTTCTAGGGACCTAGAATGGCTATATAACCTAGGTAGAAAAGATGGTTGTAGATAAATGATGTGAAATAGTGAATAATTCTTGCGAAACGTTGCTATAGAATAATGAATGCTCATTTGAAACTGTCTTGTGCTCCACCTTTTCTACTGTTTTACTTGAAAAAAATGGGTTAAAGCAATATTTCCTTTGAAACATTTTTTGGTAGTATTTTTAATTTATTTCAGGAAGAGAACACATCTGGTCAAGAAAGCCCATTCACTGAGTGAAATCTCCTGCCTTTATCTTCCTTATAAGGCTCAGGATGTAAGCCGTTGAGTTTTCTCAAGTTTTCATGGCAGTGGCTTCAAATTGGACCTTGATCAAACATCTCCAATTGTTCTTTTATAAGGTTTTGGTTGAGGTGAATCAATAGATTACATATATCACTTGTATGAATGCAGAGTAATTAACCTTTAATGTATCTCTCTGTCTGTCATCCCTCATCTGTTTATCCTGTTGCTTCTCTTTCTCTGGAAAATCCTAAATGAAATGATATTACTTACATCATAGTTAAAATAAGTGCTGAGACATGAAATATTTTAAAACATGTTTTATGAAATAATGGAAGTTAACCTTTAGTGTTTCTAGAATAAAAGAATAAGGTTACTATGGTAAAAGAATAATCGTGCAAAGATAATTAAAGCTGTGATACCTAAGACGATCAAAGTGTTTCTAGTTAAACTCTAGGAATTTAGTCACAAATTTTCAGTTAATAGCTGTGGTGATGGGCTGTATTTTGCTGTCTTGTAAAGGCCTGCAGGTATGTCTACAACTTTGGTTAATACAGGCAGTTAGTATATAAAGTTGTCTAGGTTCACATAGATCTTTGTTTGGAAGTAGAAAGTCTACAAATGTCATTTGATCTGGAGGTTAGTTATAAGGTCTACAGAGGTTTCAAATGTGTAAACACACAGAAGCCAGAGAATATCTCATGATGAATTTTGGGGCTTTGATCAGTGGCAATGTCTAGTGACAATAGCTTTTAGTATGAAGACTTGCCATTTCATTCTTCTCATTCCTCTTACCTATGTTCCCACACCTAAACCATTTCAGGGAACTCTCTTAGACTCACAGGCATTGGCTTTTAAGATGCCTACTCAGATTGTGTGCTCTGAATAACAAGCTTTTCTCCCAAATCTCCATCTTTCACTGATATGTATATCTACTAAAAATTGCATGAAAACCTCTAAGGCCCCGAGAGAGAAAGAGAGAGAATAGATGGAACTCAGAGTCAAAAGTAGAAGACAGAAACAGTGAAACTGGTGAAATGATATACAGCCAAAGTAAATAAAATGGTTAATAAAATGGATGAGATCATACAAGGAGAGAATTGAACAAAATGATCAATTGATTGTGGAAACACATTTCACTCTTTCATTATTTCACAACTCTACTTCCTAGTTCAATTAATTCAGTAATGAGATTCTTTCTCCGTTTTGTATTCCCTTGTCTTCAATTAATTAATGCAGTAAATGAATGGAAGCCAATGTTAAGAGAAAATTTCTATAGAAAACGATTAAGTCCAAAGGAAAAGATTACACTTAGAATTTAAATGAATTAAGTAATTTTTTAAAATGACCAAAAAATCATCATAATAATTTATTTGGTATGATATCTTTCAAAATGCTGTATGGTTGTCACTCAACACATTTCCTAGTGAAAGCATCATATTTAACTGAAGAGAAGTGTCTTAGAGAATCAAATAGAAGGAAAGTACAACTTTCTTTAGGCTGTGAATGAAAGAAGCAGACAAAAGCTGAGTGCATTCTGGAAGCTCTCACAAAAGATAACTGAATAAATGGAGAGAAAAAGCTTACATGTGTGGAAGATCCACACACATGCCAAGTTCTTTCATTCTGCCTCTCTTTATCTTTGTTTGTGACCTCTGATTTCTGGTGTTTTGAGGTTATTTCATCTTTGAGTCCTTGAACTCATCTTTGGGCTGATTGGAAGACTCTCTAAGTCACATTGCTGGAGAAGATTGATTCTATCTTGTTAGTACAATATCTCTACATTATTTCGTCATTTTCTAATTTCTGGTCTTACATGTCTCACGTGTAATTATAAGGAACCATTGATCCACATGCAACATTTTATAAGGGGAACATCGGAAAAGGAATGTGGAAAATTGAGAAGTGGAAGAAAGGGAGAGAAACTAAGACTCATCTTCACATGAGAACCAAAATAACCAAGAAAATCTTTCTGTCTCTCTCT
>NC_022034.1:22075062-22075729 GCF_000317375.1 Microtus ochrogaster | reverse complement strand
TATACTGTGTATTTTTATAGGAGTGTTGATTCTATTTATATTAGGGGATATTAATGACCAGTGATTGCAATCTCCTGTTCATTTAGTTTTCCTTGTTGATGATGTTATTTTGAGTGTTTTCCCCTTTTGGGGGATTTTCTGCTATGAAACCATCAATTGTCTGTGTTTCTATTGATGTAGCCAAATTCCTTGTGTTGGAATTTTCCTTCTAGTACTTAGTGTACAGCTGGATTTGTGGCTAGGTATTGGATAAATTTGGTTTTGTCATGAAATATCTTGTTTTGTCCATCTATGGTGATTGAAAATTTTGCTGGGTATAGTAGTCTGGGCTGGCATCTTTGGTCCCTTAATGTCTCCATGATGCTTGACAGAACTTTCTAGCTTTTATTGTTTCCATTGCAAAGTCAGGTGTAATTCTGATAAGTCTGCCTTTGTATGTTACTTGGCCTTTTTCCTTTGCAACTCTGAATATTCTTTCTTTATTACGTTTGCATGGTGTTTTGATTAGTATTTGGCAATGGGACTTTTGTTTTTTTTTATTTTTATATTGAATATAGTTTTTTATTTATTCTTTGAGAATTTCATACCATGAACCCCAACCCCACTTATTCCCCAGTTCCTCCATATCTACCCTTCATCTTGTAGCATCCACCCCCAAAGAAAATTT
>NC_022034.1:22073119-22074962 GCF_000317375.1 Microtus ochrogaster | reverse complement strand
ACACATATACACACCCACACACACCTACACAGACACATACACACAAAGACAAAGACAAAGAGAGATGACTATAGAAAGAGATACAGAAAGACATACAGAGCCAAAGAGAAAGAAAAAGAAAGAAGTCTGAGTGAAAGAAGGCCACACTCTGATTATATTTAAAAATAACAAGCATTGATTAATTTAAACAACTTTTATAAGGATTGTGTTATTGATATTTAGGATCAGATACTGATTTTCTGTAGTGTCTTGATCTATACCTGAAAGGTGTTTAACTATCTCTCTACTCTCTAAATGTCAATAGCGTCCCCTTCTCCACTCTTGGTAATGAAAACTAATATAAAATAGTTCAAAGAAAAACAACTATCCTATATTTTCAGCCATGTTAATTTTTAATATGCCAATATTTTCAATAAAAAGTTGGCCAATTTACAAAAACACATACATATTTTTTTATTATGTTCCATTTTTTTTTTGACACAGTGTTTTGGTTTGTAGTTTTGGAGTCTGACCTGGAACTAGCTCTTGTAGACCATGCTGGCCTTGAACTCATAAAGATTCCCCTGTCTCTGCCTCCTGAATGCTGGGATTAAATACATGAGACACCTCCCCAAATTTACTATGTAGATAAGGATACCTTAATATGCTCCCCCTTTCTCCACTTCCAGAGTGTTACTATTATAGGAAAACACCAGGCATAGTAAGAGATTTTATACTCTTATGAATCTTTGTTTTAATGCACACGCTTTATTGTGTAAAATCATTTAATTCATATCTTAAATCATAATCTGCCCTCCCTCCATGTGAATATATAAAGAAGATATTATATTAGCACCTGAAATATTTTAAGATGAGGTTTGTATTTTTTGCTAGATATCATCCCAAGAAAAACCTTAAAAGGTTACCCTTCACTACTTTACATTCATCTTCAACCACTATTTTTGAATAACATTGTGTTGACCATTAAACCTCAACACAAACAAATTAACAAAAACAAGCAAACTTAAGGAAGTATTGATCAACCAATGTTTGCTATCAAGTGACATTGTGGTTTGTCCACATATACATAATACCTGCCTGAATTTTCCCTCAATTGTTCCTTCTCAGGTACAAATAATTAATAAATATTGATTTGTATTTATGATATGATATTTATCGGCATCTTTCTCATAGTGTTTCATAATTTAAAAGATTAATTTCATGAGGAAAATTTACTCAAATCAACAAATATTTACAGATAAAAATGTCATCTATACAGCTTAGTGTTTTACACTATGAAATAGTCCCCAAACACTATGTATTGGCTCAATATTTGTCATCAAGGTCACATGAAGAGAGAAAAATTTTATCTTTGTTAATTAAACTGTAACAATTTTACTGTAGTCATATTATCCCTCTTTCACATTACTATGTAAACTTTTAGTTAAAGTTAATAGTGTAGACTAATGTACCAAATTATGAAAATACAAAATTTCTTTGTACCATATTCTGTGAATTGACAATTTCAAACTACTCTGTTAAAATACATTTTTGAGTTGCCAAGGACATTTATTATAATATATATTCTGCATGAATGTTCATCTAACTTTATTTTTTGTATATAATATCAAAAAGCAATTAGCTAGTCCTTCCTTTACACTGTAATATGCATTTATTATTAAATTAAATAATACATCGTTTTTTTCTAAATTTTTGTATCTGTTTATGTTTGTTTTATTACCTAGTATTTGGTCAATTTTTGAGAAGGTTCCATGAGGTGCTGAGAAAAACATATATTCCTTTATGTTTGGATGGAATATTCTGTCGCTGTCTGTTAAGTCCATTTGAGTTATAACATCTGTTA
>NC_022034.1:22071057-22073019 GCF_000317375.1 Microtus ochrogaster | reverse complement strand
CGGATCTCTGTAAGTTCGAGACCAGCCTGGTCTACAAGAGCTAGTTCCAGGACAGGCTCCAAAACCACAGAGAAACCCTGTCTTGAAAAAAAAAATTATTATTAAGGTCATTTTCTTCTGCTTCATCTATATTCACTGTTCAAGTTTTGTTGTTGTAGAATCACTTGTTTTTACTGGTGTCGTGTTGCTCTTTGTGGTATGGCACGTGTTTTTACCTTGTCTACCCATATTTTTTCCTCTGATAGGTATACTTGGGGTTGTCTGTGACTCTTGTGATCTATCTTCCAGGAGCCAGTGGATCCAAGGCTCACGTGGTTGTTCCTCATGGTGCAGTGAAAGCCACAGTTCCAGACACCTTGGAGATCACTCCATGCTTAGAGATCGTTCTGTGCTCCTAGGGTTTGTTCTGCTCCTGTGGAGTTCACTGTCTCGGGCCTGCTCCAACCTAAGTTGCTAACTCAGTCCTGTTTTCGTAAACGTCCCTGGTCTGGATCTGTTCCTGCAGAACCCTAGCTTGTGGTTGGTCCCACAAAGGTCTCTGGCTACAGCCTACTCCCTCAGATGTTCCAGACTCTCACCTGGACCTGTAGAGGTTCTGACTCAGGCCTAGTTCCTCGGAACTTCCAGACTCATTCCCGGACCCACAGAGGTCCTGTCTCCGGTCTGCTCCTTTGGCGTTCCCAGACTCACGCCCAGAAAATACCTGATTTCTATGATAGCAAATGAACCAAGCCAGGAATTAATTCATTAAAAAATATTGTTTAACAATAGCATGAATATACATCTGGAGATAAAATTTAGTTAGATTTAATTGTGTATGTGCATAAGAGTGCATAAGCATGCAACACATGCAGGTATGCTTCTGCTACATGTATGTAGAAGTCAGAGGACACCATGCAGACAGTCTCTTCTCCTACCCGCTGAATCCAGGGCTGAATTTCTGGTTTTGTGCTTATCAGCAAGAGCCTTTTCTACCTAAGCCACTTTCTGGGCATTATAATTTTTTATCTAGATGATAGAGTGAAGAAACTTATTTCTTGTTGAATTAAGATTATGGCAGTAAAAAAATCATTTAATTTTATTACTTGCAATTTTGAAACTCTAAAAATGTGTTACATTTGTGATTTGAAGTTCTATTTGTTGAAAAATAAGAGTGATATTAAAGGGTTGAATATTTTTTTCTGATCTCCCATGTTAAGAAGACTGTTAACAAAGGATTCAAGGCAAGGAACAGAAATAATGGGCACAGTTGTGAAGAAATGGGCTCTTTGGGACATTGTTAGTGGTAGTAGAAATTAGTACTTCTATAATGGGACAGAGGTTGGAGATGCTTCAAAATTAAACAAATAAAAAACCTCAATATGATGGAGTAACCCTCCCTGGATATATTACCCAAAGATTAGAAATAATTTATATCTCCCTCACTGTTGAATGTATAAAATATGATTCATATATACCATCAAAAGTCAGTTTAAAACAACATGGTTAGAACTAGAAATCCTTGTGTTAATTAAAATAAAAACAGGCATAGAGAGATAGGTGCCATACAATCTCACTGAACATGTGGAGCATAAAGAAATTGCTTTCCATTTCTTCTAAGGTTTCATAACTTTGGCACTTAATCTTCTACTTTGTCACTTAAAAAATTCACTGCATGCATTAGGATGGGTATCAGTAAAAGGAAAGATTGGTGTAGGTAAGGGTATCTGGAAAGGACAGAATCTTTGGTTTGTCCAAACCTTTGGTTTGGTATACACAGTATGGATCTTAACCCCTAAATTAAAACAATACTCTAATTTAGCTCTACAGTTTCATTTTAAAACATGCATAAATGAAATAAATTCAGTGTCTAAAAGAGATATGTACATCCCATGTTCATTAAAATACCATTAATCATTGTCAAGGCATGAAAACATCCTAAATCTCTGTTGGTAGATGATGGATGAAGAAAATGTGATACAT
>NC_022034.1:22070058-22070957 GCF_000317375.1 Microtus ochrogaster | reverse complement strand
GGGGGGGGGGGGCAGCAGCCTGGACTGACCAAATCAGCTACCACCCTGACCCGAGTTGGCCTAATCCAACGTGTACCCCATCTATGACCTGCTGGAATGTATGGAGGGTCTGACCATATAGAACCATAGTGGCAGGATCTCCATGACTCAGGGCAACAGCAGGCTATCTGATAGGAGTTTCGCTGAGGGGTCAGATGCCAGAGGCCTTGAACCAGATCAACAACTACTTACACAAGGGACTTTTGTTTTTTGATCCAATCTATTTTGTGTTCTATATGCTTCTTGTATCTTCATATACATATCTTTTTTTAGACTGGGAAAGTTTTCTTCTCTGAATTTGTTGAATTTATTTTCTTTGCTTTTGAGTTGAACTTCCATACCTATTATTCTTAAGTTTGGTCTTTTTCTGGTGTCCCAATTTTTTGGATAAGCTTTCTTTATATTTACTGTTTTCTTTTACTGATGAGGCTCTTTCTTCTATTTTATCTTCAGTGCTTTTGATTCTCTCTTCCACCTCTTGTATTCTGTTGTTTATACATTCATTTGTGGTTCCTGATCATTTTCTCATGGCTTCTCTTTCTATAATTCCCTCAGCTCTTGTTTTCTTTATTGTCTCTATTTCAGTTTTCAAGTTTGAATAATTTCTTTCATATGTTTGATTGCTTTTTCTTGGTTTTCTTTAAGGGGTTTGTTGATGTCTTCAAATTTTTTGTTTGTCTTTTCCTCCATTTCTTTGAGGGATTTTTTTTTCATTTCTTTCTTACGGGCCTCAAACATTCTCGTAAAATTATTATTAAGGAGCCCGGCGGTGGTGGCACACGCCTTTAATCCCAGCACTCGGGAGGCAGAGGCAGGCGGATCTCTGTAAGTTCGAGACCAGCCTGGTCTACAAGAGCTAG
>NC_022034.1:22038638-22067227 GCF_000317375.1 Microtus ochrogaster | reverse complement strand
GAGAACATAATGGAACAGATTATAAAAAATTCAAAAAAAGCCACTGAGATCTGGAAAGAGCAAAATGAGAAACCACAATCATATCCACTGCAGGGTATTTTGTGTCATCTATAATGAAGACAATGGTGTCAACAAAGTCTCAAAAACATCCAGGGTATTGCTCTGCTGGATATACGCAAGCTAAACATTTTGAAGCCTGCTCCTGCTTTTCATGGAGATGTCTCTGCACTGGACTGAAAATGCTTTCTGTAGCTTGATTGATCTCTGTGCCACTTGGCAAAGAGCTGTGTCACTCAGGTGTCTCTATAACCTTCCCCTCCCATCAAATGGTGATGTACAAAGAGGCTTTAGGAAAAAAATATGAAAAGGCCGCAGACCCAACGACTTAGAACATCACCCAGGAAGGAGAGTCACAGCAGAAAAGCAAAACAGCCCGCCACTGGCTCTTATATGGACCTCAGTCTGAAGTGTTGATCCTGCTATCAGAAATCTCAGAATGAAACTGTGTCTCTGAGCTGTCTCCTCTCACTTTATATTCCTCTCTGGGGTTGGGATTAAAGGCATATACCGCCCGGTTTCCATGGCAACTAGTGTGGCTACTGAGAATAAAGGTGTATATTACCACTGCCTGGTAATATAGGTAAGGTTGATCAGTGGGGCTGTTTTACTCTCTGATCTTCAGGCAAGCTTTATTTATTAAAATGGATTTAAAATGCCACTACAATGAACTCTTGCAAAAAGGCCACAGCAACCAAGGTGCCACCACCAGAAAAGAAACCAGAACAGAAGTTGCCTACACCACCCTACTCAGGCTTCCCACATCCTCCTCCAGGTTCTTGTCTGTGAGCAACCCTGACCACTCCATCCACCAAAGATAAAAAAAAAAAAACTTGTCAAATATTAGAATGAATTTTATTCCAAAGGAATAAATATGAATATTGACCTGATATTTTTAAAAGTCTAAAGAATTTCTAAAATATTTAGGTCAAATCTATAAATTTTATGAAACTTAATTTTCTTAAGTTTATGAAAAAGTAACAGTATGTTAGATACGTTACTGGTTTTTAATATTTAGAGGAAATGAAAAATGTATTTTATTATGGGCCAGGAAAGATTCAAACATTAACTTGTGGCTTATAGTCATTAATGTTATGAAATAAAAACAAAGACACCCAAACATCATGTGAGCCAGAGGATTAAAAATAGGAGCGTATAATATTTCTCACTATACCACATCATGCATCGGCATATATTCACATGTGCACAAGCATGCATACATATGAGCACTACAATCTTCAATTGTTTTTGCTTTTTGCATTCTAAGAAAGTACATATTGCAGGGATTAGAAAATATGTTTTCTGTCCAGAAGGGTACATAAGAATATAGTAATTCTGATGCATATGGTCATCATGGTTGCCATATTCAGCCTTGGGAACTTCCTCCTCAATAGTGATCTCACTTATTTTGATAACTCCCAGTTCTACATAGTCTGCACATTGAGTAATAGGGTTGAAAAAGAAACTCACAAAACTTAACTATCTAACTCATTTTGAAACTAGAAAGGTAAGTAGCTCGAAAACACCAGCTAAGTTCCTAAGTAACTCACTTATGAGACTGGAGTTGGGAGTGAGAATGAGTAGGGATGGTAGCATCATCACCAGGTCTACATGAGCTGACTGTCTTCTCCTGGCTCTTAGTTATTATAATTCTGTTCCTAGACTTACTTGAGGGCTTTTAATTGTCAATAGGACAATGGGAAGATCCTAAATGGCAGTGTCTTTTTAAAACACTAACATCTGGCTGGAAAGATAGCTCAGCGTTTCAGTGTGTATTGTTCTTTCAGAGTACCTGAGTTCATTTTTGGCACCCTCATTGAGTTGCATATAGCAACCTGTAACTGACAATCCATGGAGATCTGGTACCATCTTTGATCTCTGCAAGCACTCACACACATGTGGTAGACTACACCAACACCAACACACACATGCATGAACATGAAAATTAAAAAGTCTTAAAAATTAAAATGCGAACATTCACACAAGCAAAACCTTAGAGCTTTCTGCGTCTGAAACAAGTTTACAAGAAGTTGCTGTCATGCCACAAAGTAATGTGTCAATAAATTTTAGGTCAGCAATAACATAGCCTTAGACATCCTTAGGTTAACCTATTTTAAATTTTGTTTTATTATTTTATATGTATGGGTTTTCTATGCATCTGTGCACTACTTGTGTGCATAGTTGCCACAGAAAGCAAATATCAGATCCCTGAAATTGGAGTTGCAGATAGTTGTGAGCTACAATGTGAATAATGGGTTTCTAAACCGGGTCTTCTGAAAAAGCAGCAGATGCTTTTAACTGATGAGCTCTCTCTCAAGCCCCTCTTGAAACATTTTTAATCTAGGATATAGCTTACTAAATTTATCATAGAGAGCCTTAAAATAAAATAAGAATATCAGTAGGAAACCTCAATGCTGCCAGCAAATGCTGAACAATTATTTTGGATCAAACAT
This sequence comes from Microtus ochrogaster, assembly GCF_000317375.1. Classification (NCBI taxonomy): domain Eukaryota; kingdom Metazoa; phylum Chordata; class Mammalia; order Rodentia; family Cricetidae; genus Microtus; species Microtus ochrogaster. The sequence goes on along the minus strand of NC_022034.1, from coordinate 22,064,717 downwards.
CATATTTTGTATTATAAAATGCACAAGAGATTTGGAATATGAATTCTGTAGAAAGGTATATTTGGAAATAGTATGGATACTTTTTAGAGCAAATATGATTTTGCTTTCAAAGCTCTTTTCCTGAAAAAAAAATAATTAGGAGTCCAGGGATTTAAAGTGTAAGTATATGGTTTGTGAATCCATGTGACTTGTGTAAAATGTGGATAGTTTTTAAAACAACCTTTATTCCCAAGTAATAGAATGCATTTTCTATATATGGTTTACATAAAACAATGTAAATCTTGCAAGTTCATTGCACATTCATTTGTAATCACATTTTCTCAAAAGGACAACATAAAACAGAGGTAGCTTTCTGAGCACTATGTTAAAATTGTGGATGCCCTTTCATTAACAGCTTATTAAGAATCTTGAATCCTAAATATCAGAATTATGCAGAAAGAGGCAAAGCCTAAAAGGTGAGGTCCTACAGGTACAGCCATGTTTAGATGCTGGTTTATGCTTACTCAGATGGCTTCTTTTAATTTCTATCTCATGTCTCTTTGAATGTCTTGCAGCTCCCCTCTTTTCTTAGAAGACCATTAAAATGTTCAGCAAAACATCTTGGTTTATTTTGAAAAATTTGCATCCTGATTTTAAATGTTAATCCCCAATATTATATTTCTTTCTTCCTGAAAGCTTTGGACACCCTCACAGGAACATGAGTCTCCCAAGCAATTGAGTTACATTTATAAATCTTGAAAATTCCATATCTAGGATTGTTTCCTCTGGTATAGCACAGAAGGCTGGCATAGCTGAGCAGCCAACCATACCCTAATACAGGCAGTAATGCATTTTGAAACAAAGCTTCTTTCTTCTTTTATTTTTGAAAAAAAACAATTTTACTTGAACATGAAAATTACAGACAAGTTTGTGTGGCTTCTTTACCACAGAATAAAATTGCCACTTTTCCCCCTGAAGCTCTAAGAATGGATTTCAGTTCCATAGAGTAACATCACATGATAATTACATAAGCAAGGGGTAATTCTAATTTTATTAGTTATATTAACAAACAGATGGAACAAAGGAAATTTCTCTCTTGATAAAAGTAAAATTTAACTGTGGTACATATTAAAAAGATAATTCTATTAAATAAAAGTTAGATGCACATTTAACATGTTTTTGGGTTTTTTTGTTTGTTTGTTTTTGTTTTGTTTTTCGAGACAGGGTTTCTCTGTAGATAGGGAGCCTGTCCTGGAACTAGCTCTTGTAGACCAGGCTGGCCTCGAACTCACAAAGATCCGCCTGTCTCTGCCTCCCGAGTGCTGGGATTAAAGGCGTGCGCCACCACCGCCCGGCTTTAACATGTTATTTGATGTTAGAAATATACTCCTATATATTTGATCAGTAAGTCATAAAAACAATGTAACTTAATCCTTAATTTTTATAAAGTCTATAAACATATTTTCAAGAGAAAATAAAGTATTACTGTGAAAAGGGAATATGAAATAATTTTCCTCTATATATTCAAGTCATATCACTTTTCAATAAATAGTTATGATACAGAGCTGGTAACTTTCAGATTAAAAGATATATCTATGTGTACACATAGAAAATAGGATACATTTTAAAATGAACTCAAGGACTGAGCAGAGCTCTCTGAAGAAGAAATGAAAGGACCAATAAATATCTCAGAAAATTTTACTGTCTCTAAATTAAGAAAACACACATTAAAATGCCTTTAATATTTCATTTTACCACAATCAGAATGGCTAAAATCTACAACATAACTGACAACAATTGCTACAGAGATTGTGAGAAAGAGGGAACCCTCATTTACAGCTGATGGATTTGGAAACTGGTTTAGCCATTCTGGGAATCTCTGCATGGAATCCTCAAAAAGTTGAAAATAAATCTACCATATGATCCAGTTATTGCCTTCCTCAGCATGTGACAAAGGACTCAACGTGCTAAGCATGGCTACTTCCTCAGTCATGTTCACTGTGGCTTCATTTACAATAGGTAGGAAATTGAAACAATGTAGATGCCTACATTGTACTACTGACAAGTAATAAAAATGTGCACTTATACTATGAAATACTATTCAGTGGTAAGAATAAATGAAACCATGAACTTTGCAGGTAAACGGACAGAAATAGAAGATAACATATTGAGTGAAGTAACACAGACTTAGACAATTCTCTCTCACCAGAGCTTCCTAGTTCCAAATATTTACATATTACCATATGATTTGAAGTACTTTAAGGAACAAGGACAGTAAAATTGGAAAACTGAGGGAAGGGCAAAGTAAATGGAAATAACAAGATATGAGAGTTTGGAAGAAAAAAGTTTGGAAGAAAATGTAACTGGGAAAATTGGGAGGTTATTTAGGCATGGGAGGAAGATAAATACAGAAGGAAAAGTTAAACAACAAAATGATTCAAGAAAAAGTCAAAAATCATGCTTCTTTATATATATATAATATATATAATTTACAATGCATGTAAATCTACATATATATAATCAAATAAAAACTTAACATGTACATCTTAAGCTGACTTCTGATGAGTAAGTTACTCTGTTGGTGAACATTTGCATACATATGAAAAAGGAAAAAACTAGTGCACAGTCCTATAGAATTCACTTGCTTCTGCTTTAGTTATTTTGGGTGTACATATCTGCTTATGTACATTAGTGTTGGTGTACATATCCGTGAGAGTGTGTGTTTGTGTGTGCGTGCACACATGCATGTGAGAGAGAAAGAGAGAGTGAATATAGGCCAGAAGGCAACATCAGTGCCTGTCTCTATCACTCTCCACATTGTATGGAAGCAATGTCTCTCGCTGAAAATGGAGCTAACCATTTCAGCTGGACTGGCTGCCCAGAGAGATTCTGTATCTGCCGTCTGATCCTCTGCCTCTTGTGCCCTAGGGTTTCAGAAATTTGCTCCCACATTTAACGTTTACCTAGTTGAAAGGAAGCCAAATGCCGCCCTTCATTTGAGCAACAAGCAATGATCCATTTCCTAGCTCCATATTTTAGTCACTTTCTATAGTCTTGAATTTATTTTCCGTCTTTGTGACTTTCTCACATCCATCTTCTTTATTTTGTGCATTTTTTTTCTGTGCAGAACAGACATAATAATTACTCAGTGCAACAGGAACAACATATGCTCTGTGATGCTCATCACTCCATTGTCTAAAGGAAGATATTTGAGGAAATGCCTGGTTCTTCCCCGTTATTCATCACACCTTGTGAATAGCTTTTCAAAAATATTCTTCATATTGGTATGTAAGGTGCATATTAATACACCATATCAAAGATCGGAAGTTTTCTGCAGACTAAAATATTCACAAAATGATATGCAATTGAGGTACTTAGGTTTGTCATCTTTAGAGTCTCACAGTTACTAGCAGCTGACATTTCAATGTGTAATAAGCTGGAGACAGAAAGATAAGCACTATATTTTTTTAATTGTCTGTGGAATCTAAAATAGGCAATTTCATAGAGTTGACAGTAGAACTGTGATTATGGTAGATGGGAAGAATCGTGAAAGAGCAAAGAGGGAAAAAGAATAGGGAAGGGTAGTAATATGCAACACCAACACATGGGAGAAAAATATTTTGAGTAATTTTTCATAGCAGAGTAACTACAGAAAGCAGTTACAGGCTGTCTTGGTTAGGATATCTGTTGCTACAATGAAACACCATGACCAAAAAGTAAGTTGGGCAAAAAGGGTTTATTTGGCTTACATTATCAGATTGCTGTTCATCTTGGAAGAAGTCAGAACAGGATTCAAACAGGGCAGGATGCTGAAGGGCCATGGAAGGAAGCCGTTACTGGTTTGCTTACCACAGCTTGTTCAGCCTGCTTTCTTATACAACCAAGGATCAACAGCCCAGGGATGGCACTTCCCACCCTAGGTTTTGCCCACCTCATTGATTACTAATTGAGAAAATGCCTTACAGCTGGATCGTATAGAAGTATTTTCTCAACTAAGGCTTCTTCCTCTCTGATGACTTAACTTGTGTCAAGTTGACACACAAAACCAACCAGTATACAGGCTGAATATCTTTTTAAAAATCTATAATTTTGAATGCTTCACTGTCAATATATTTCAGAGATTTGGGCATGAGACAGATTTAATTTTGTGTGAATACTGCATATTAAATATATCCTTATACAAAATGTCAAATGATACCATGCTAATACTAACAATTTATGTAGTATACTGTGTTTTTATTAATGTATCAAAACATTGAGGAATCACAGCGGTGTTGTTTATATACTTTTATTTAAGGACAAGCAGTAAAATTCAAAGAAAACATAAGATATTAATAAACAAAACACTATGGGTTAAACTCAAAACAAGTATTCTCTCTGAAAGAACTCAGAATAGTAATCAAACTTGTCCTGTTTAGTTATAGTATATAGATATCAATATAATCTAGATATGAATCTCAAGAAGGAGACAGGAAAATGGAGAAACACACATAGATTTCAAAGGACAGCACTAACCATTTGGAAGTGAGCATCCTCAGTGTGATGATAATTTCATTACTGTGTACATATGACAAATTGAAAAATTGGAACCTGATTTTTAATATAAGAAGTGCAACAGACAAACTGAAGAAAAATGAAGCAACTATTCTTAATATTACTATCGTTATTTTTCCAGCTAAATATGACAAATGTTTAAGGTTCATAGATGTGTGAATTAATATCAAGGTCTTTGATTCGATTCCATTGGTCCTCCTTTCTGTTTTTATGTCAATACCAGGCTGTTTCCAGTACTGTAGCTCTGAGATAGAGTTTGAAGTTAGGGAATGTGATACCTCCAGAAGTGTTTTATTGTACAGGATTGTTTTGGCCTTCCTGTTTTTTTTTTTTTTTCATATAAAGTTGAGTACTGTTCTTTTGAGGTCTGTGAAGAATTTTGCTGGGATTTTGATCTACATTGCATTGAATCTGTAGATTGCTTTTGATAAGATTGCCATTTTTATTATGTTAATTCTACTTACCCAAGAGCATGGGAGATCTTTCCACTTTTTGGTGTCTTCTTCAATTTCAAATATGAGTAACATAAGTAATGTCATGTGACAGATGAATAAAAACACAGATGAAGATTATTTCCTATTTGAGATAGGAAACACTTTCAAACTATCTTCCACTACTCTACTTAAAAAAAAAATACAATACGCTGAACACAGAGTGTTACACCTAGAAGCTTGAAGGACCCTTATCCTTTCCTTCTGGGCAGTTTGTGAGGGAGGTGCCTACTCATCTTGTCCAATCTCATATCCTTTCTCCTACTCACCTTGCGAAAATCTCCAGAGAAAAGGTGGCAAGAACTGAGCAAAAAGGGAAAACTGTTTACTTAGGAGATCTTATCTAGGTTGTTGTAGTTTATTCCCTATGGTGGGATGTGATGTTCAGCCTTAATGTACAGGGAAGGGGCTTGCTCCCTTCCCAATTTAATATGGCAGACTTTGTTGATTCCTCATGGGAGTCTTTACTCTTTGGGAGGAGTGGTTTGGAGGTGGAGTTGGAGGTCAGTGAAGTGAACAGAAGAGGTGAAAGTAACTATGGTTGTAATCTAAAATGATATTTAAAATATATAAATATTAAAAGAGGGTAAACTGAGGTGCCATGAGTGTACCGGACAGCTGATTGCTGATGAGCCTTTGAATATGGAACATGTAGTATAGGGAACACTAAAGGTCAGTATTTAATATCACAATGTTTGTCCTTATGGATCAGTTTTGATGAAGCAGAGTCCTAGTAGCTTATTGTATTTATAATACTTTAAATTTGGAAATGCTACAAAATGTTACCCACATTCCCAATTCATTAATACTAATTGTTAAAATAAACTCATAATGAAATTGTCTACCTTGTAAAAGACTGATAATAGTTTATGGACTATTTTATTTATAGTTTACACAACTATAACTATTACATCAGAAGGAAAACACTATTTTTAATGTAGGTTAAAATTCTGTGCATGTTGCTAAAGAGAAGCAAGTGTCTTTGCTGACCTGCTGGTCACTTTTGCAGGCTAAAAGATACTATGAAACCCCAAATCATTTACTTGAAGAAGCCTCGTCATTCTCTGGAGGTGCCAAAAGATCACAACACACAGAGCTCTTTAGGGCTACTTGCCATTACTCAATTATTCCTTAGAGAGATGGTAACTACACCATAGATTACAGCTTAACTCCATTTTCCACAACGTGATAGTTTATAAAATTATAGCCTCTGCTATAGCATTTCAGTCTGATTTATGCCCAGCCTCAGGCATGAAATCTTTTTCCTTCCAGGAGGAAATTACACTTTCTTGAATGGAAAAGGCAGATGCCAAACATAACATCACCCAGGTTCCTTTCCTTCCCCCAGTCAGTCTTTATTTCTCACAAAATCGTGAAGACTTTGAAGATTAACAATGTCTACGGTTCTTAGTAAAGTATTAGAGGCTTTAGCCTCTTAGTTGCTTAATTGTGAATTCTACTTTAAACCTTCATATATTAGTTGTATTTTATAGCAATTGGTTAAACCTAAAGGCATGCAGTAAAAAGAGGATAAATCTGAACTTTCTTGCTAAGGCACAGTGCCTTTTATGAAACAGTTAATCACTTTGATGTGGGCAATGATGTTTACAGCTGACCTTGAAAGGTCACGGGTTAATTCAGTTCCCAATCACTAACATGTATGAAGCATTTCTGAAAGAAAAATGAGGAATGTTAGACATCATTTTATTTAGAAATTGGCTAAGAATTTATTCTGAAGAAGCACTCTATTTTGATAGTGAAAAATCAGAAAACTGGCAGTGAAATTCCACAAAATTCCAAAAACTTGATATTGTGGCTTTCAAAATTTTCTAACAGTAAAAATGTCTTCATATAGTGACATAATAAATTACAGGAATCTTCTAATATTCTTGATTGATGCTAAAGGCCTTATTGTGATAGAGTAAACATGGAAAGAAAGTAAGAACAATCTAGCCTGAATTAAGCCTTACAGAAAACACAGAGCTAGTTTCTATTTTTCTCCAGATTCCAATTTAGCATAGGTCCATATAGTTGTTTTCTTTTTCTTTTTTATTTGAGAAGAATATGAGATTATCATATGAATTACATCAATAAAATCATAGAGTTCTATTAAGTTTCTGAAAAACCAGTATCCTCATATTTTTATCTAGTTTCATTTATGAAGACCATGGAGATGGCCACATACACAGGTAAAAAATTAACATAGGCTCCACTGCAATAAATGGGATGAGGTCTGCATGAAGGTAAAAATCTCAACCTAACTCTTAGCTCTTCAGCCATGCTTAGCACACCAGGGCTCCCAGTCAGGTACTACCAATGCAGTGTCAAGTCTCCAGTCTAGCCGGTCTTTTCCCCAACCCCCCTTCTCCTATTGCAAGTAGAAAGTGAATGAAATTTTGAATAAACTAAATAAAAAAGTTAGGTTTAAGTACAACATCACTGTAAAGCTGAAAAAAAAATCCCGAACATGAAGGAATTAGAAGTATTGAATGAGAATTTTGCAGTAACACAACACAGGGGATTGGGCAATGGGAAACTCTGGAGGTTTCTGACTTACACTGTGAAGGTTAGGAAGCATAGGAAGCATTCAGCTTCAGAAATATTACAAGATATGTTAAAACTGCAGTCACTATCACAAAGATATTTGAATATACCCATTATGTGATGATTTTTACTTTCCTAAAGCAATACAAAACAAAACAAACATAGATAGGACCAACATGATAATCAGCAGATACATTCCCTTGACACCAAGCATGATGTTTCCTAGGACTAATATGGTGAAAGGAGAGAGTGAAAACCTACAAATTGTCCTCTGACATCCTCATGATTTCTGCATGACCACTCACACACACACACACACACACACACACACACACACACGTCTCTGTGTATATGTGTGTGTATATTTGTACATACACATATGTGTATTAAAAGGTTAAAAAACAAAACATAATTCGAACAAGGAGACCTACACAAGTCCAATTTGCTTTTTTCTCATAAAATGTGTCTGTCTTGCAGACAGGTCATTGACTGCATATGGAAGACCTGTACAAGTTCAACTTAGGAAAAAAAAAATCCCAGTACTGAGATGGGGAAGTGAACGCAAACTCACACCCATAGTCAAGACATATTTCTGACTGAAACCCTGCTGGGAAAGGAAAAGTCAGTTCTATCCAATGGACTGACATTGGGTATATCAACCGCACTCCAGGGCATACCCCAGCCCTGGAGTAATGGTCAACACAAAGTGGACCCTTTTTGTTTTGTTTTGGTAGTTTTTTTGTCTTATGATTTTTATTTGTTTTTACTTTTAATTTTTTTCTTTTAAAAGATAGTGAATCAAGAGAAAGAAAGAGAGAGAGAAAGAGAGAAAACAAGAAGTTGCATGTGTAGGGATGTGGGGAGGATCTGGGATTAGTTCGGGAAAATGCAATCAAGATACATTGTATGAAAAACAATTGGTAATAATGTCCTTTGTTTTATTCTATTCTGATTGTATTTGTGAAGTAAAGGAATTATAAACAGCCACTCCATCTTAAAAAGAAGCATCAGGTAGAAGTGTTGTCAGAGGAAAATTTCTTCTGAGAAAGTTATTAAAAATCTAAACTCAACATTTGTTATTTATATCTAAAAACATAATTTCAATCTATCAGATGAAAGGAGGAAATTAAGAAGGTTCAAAATACTGGTTTTGCATTTTTTTTAAAGTGTAGCACATGATAGGTCAATATTAATTTTTAAGAATTTTAGTTTTATCCCTTTTCTGAGACAAATCAGGTCATGACTAAATACGTTATTTATATTTGCATGATTCTCAAAGATCAAAATTTGTAAAAATGAAGGAAAGGCAGGCTTTGATGCCTGCCAATCAACATCTGTTTATACGTCAGCTTATGATGGCATGACTTTGTCGGTCTTTATTGGAATTTTCCTCCAGCGTAGTACAGTCCTGTGCAGCAGTCAATTTCATTCCACTCATTGTAATCATATTTTTTGAAACATAATAACACACAAAATATGAGCAGTCAAAGTAGTTTTACGGCAGCAACCAATAACCTAAGTAATCAAATCTAAAAATTCAATTTAAAAATCAGAAAGCATTCTTATATAATATGCAAACTGCCAGAAGAATTATTGAAATAATCTGTTGCTTGGAGGCCTGCCATCTTCCATGTAAGTGGGGGATGGGACTGCAATAGCAATATCCAGCACAGATATGAGAGACCTGAGTGTTTCCATCAGTATGTACTTCATTAGATTTCCAGTCTTTATGAAACAAAGGTCTAATGGTCGTGAGGGCTCAGATTTACCTGTTGAGCTGCTCTGCTCCTGCAACACTCCCCGTTCAATGATTTAAATTTCACATTTAAATGTGAATCACAAATTTAAATGTACAGGGGGGCTCCTTCACTGAAGAACACAAATCTTCTCCTTCTCCAAAGAGCTTTTGAGTTGTATGGAAATGTGCTGGTGTAAAACCAGGTAGTTCAATTAAAAACACAAATTGAAGGAACTTGGAGACATTTTGCTGATGCTGTTTCAGGAATGCAAACCTGCAAATGAAGTATGCATGGAGGAAAAAGAATATATTTAGGTTCATATCTATGTGAGTCTTGCCTATATAATTTCAAAACATTTGCATATAATAGTCATAGTTACTAGAGATCAAGACTGAATTTTGCTTTCTACTTGCTATAATTATTAAAAAGATCAGTTAACTTGAAAAGCCCTAATTTAAGAGGAAGAATTTTTCAAAGGTTTTTATAGTACAGAGAAATGAAATTTGATTTAAGCAATGTTTTCTAAAAACAAAAATATTTATGATAATATTTTATATTTTGCTAGATACCATTATTTTTAGCAAAAACCATATAATAAAATGATCTTATTGTATTTATATATATTTATTATATTTATTTATGAAAAAATAGTCTTAAATATCTTTTTTTTTTTGAGGCAGAGTTTCTCTGTATAGCTTTGGAGCCTGTCCTGGAACTTGCTCTGTAGACCAGGCTGGTCTCGAAGTCACAGAGACCCATCTGTTTCTGCCTCCTGAGTGCTAGGATTAAAGGTATTTACCACCACCATCTGGATCATAGTCTTCAATATCTTAAAACTGAAGAAATAATTATAACAAAGTAATAGTAAAGATAATTTTAACTAAATAACATACTATATTTTGAAAGTATAATAATTTGTAGTGATGACTCTCCATTATAGGAAGGGCAAGATTGCTGTTTTCCTTGAAAATTATTTTTTAAAAAAGTCTCTTGTAGTTTAACTCCACACCTGTTAGGTAAATACCATTAAATGACCAACACAAGGAAATTGAATAACTACACCTGTCTGTGGTCAGCAAGAGTTCTGCAAGAAAAGACTGTCAGTGAGCCAATTGTCCCCTTGCATGACTGGAACAGATTGCATGGGGTAATTTCATGCACAGGAGTAAAAAATGACACAGATTTCAACTCTGGCATTGGTCTTCTCTGTCACCTAGCTACCATGCGCACTCCTCATAAGATTAATTGTTGAGTCAGAATCATACACTCTGTGTATAACATAATATTAGGTTGTAAAAAGGGCAGCATGAAGACAAAAAGGGATTCTAAGCGAAACACCAAGCTAAAATGTATGTGTATATGTGTGTTTGTATGTATGTGTCTCTACATATATAAGTATATATAAGTGAAAATTTAGAAAAATAAATTTATTCAAAGATGTTTTCATAGCAAAATATTGACCAGAAGTTTGTTCCGAAGCTGTGCTTCTGATAGCCAAGAATTCATTCACTTAGATAAATGTGTGACTAATCTGTGGTACATGGTGTCAATTATGGGTCATATATTCTCAATATGACTTTCCATGCCCCACCACCCATTTTATAATCTAAACCAGACTACTGCATATTATTAGGTTACTAGATTAACAATTGAAAATGCATATTAAATTAACATATTTTGTTATTGTGTATCCAAGAATATTTTTACAAGCACACACCTTCTCAAACCCATGCCCAACAAAAGCATAACTGAAAGTCTTACATAATTCATAAAAGAGACAGCTTAAACATGCAGCAGACTTACACAGCTACACTCAAGCATGCAAAATTTAATATTATTGCTATAAAATAAATAGTAATAGATAACAAAAAATAGAATCAGAACACAATAAAAATTTTCCAAGAATGGTATGTTCCTATCATCTAAAATAATCATGCTTATTACAAGGTTAAATTCCTTTTCGAGAATTAATTAAAAATGCAAGACACTAAACATTTTCATTGTGTATCTAACTTGAACTGCTTCTTTAAAAAAAATCTTTATTTTTATATACCAATCCGCGTTCCCTCTCCTTCCCGTTTTTCTGCTTCCCATGACCCCATCTTCTATCCAGCTCTTCTCATCCCACCTCCTATCTACTCCTCAAAGAGGGTGAGGACTTCCATGGGGGGTCAACAAAGCCTGGCACATCACATTGAGGCAGGGGGGAAGCCCTGCCCTCTCTATCTAGGCTATAAATATCACTACATAGGCAATGGACCCCAAAAAGCTTGTTCATGCACTAGGGATAGACACTGCTCCTCCCACTGCCCCACATACTTCCCAAGCCACACAGCTGTCAGCTACATTCACAGTGCCTAGTTTGGTTCTATACAAGATCCCCAAATGTCAGTCTGCAGTCACTAAGCTCCCACTTACTTGGGTCAGTTGTTTCTGTAAGTTTCACGATCATGATCTTGACCCCTTTGCTCATATCATCATTCCTTCCTCTCTTCGGAGCTCTGCTTAGCTGTGGATCTTGGCATCTGCTTCCCATCATTTGTTGGATAAAGGTTCTATGATGACAGCTAAGGTGGTCATCAATGTGATTACAAGGGAAGGACCGTTCAGGTACCCTCTCCACTATTGTTTAGATTCTTAGCTGGGGTCATCCTTGTGTATTCCTGGGAATTTCCCTAGTGCCCTTTCTTAGTAGCCCCATAATGTCTCCCTCTATCAAAATGCCTCTTTTCTTGCACTGCCTTTCTGTTCTTCCCCCAACTTTACCATCTTGATCCCTCATGTTCCTTTTTAAAGAACTGTTTTATTGAAATTTGTGTGTGTGTGTGTTTGCATTTGCAGGAACAGGTGTGAGCAGGAAGATGGCATCAGATCCCCTGGATTTGGAATTACAGGAGGTTGTGAGCCATCTCAACTGGATTCTAGAAACTGAACTCCTTTCTTCTGCAAGAGCAGTTCTTGCTGGAAACCACTGAACCATCTCTTCAGCCAAGCCCTTGCTTTTGCTTGCAATGACCTGTACTTAGTGAAAGACTGTTTTAGTATTTCCAGCTGCCAGTCACCTACAACCTCAGACCGTCTGCTAGTATTGAGCTTTTCAGGCAAGACCGACTGTGTTCTAAAGAAGCAGTCCTGCGTCACAGAATGGACCAAACGAAGTCAACCCGGCCATGATGCTCTGAAGTCATATGACTCCTCCACAACAAGCCATTTACACCAAAGGAGTTGAACTGAGCTTGTTTTGTATCAAAGCTAAGGTGCAAAACTACAGATAGAAAGCAATAATGAGGAGAAAATGACTTAAAAGCAAGTTTGAAGCATTTGAACATATATTTCATTTCTGTTTCCAGATTGCAAAAATGCTGTTGCATGCAGTTTTGATAGATTACTTATCAAAATGATTATGGAATATGTACATAGCATGTAAAGATAAACAAGAGCATCAGCCTTCCTGATTATTCTGAGAAAATTTAGGTGATTTTTTTCATACCAGTTTTTCAGTATTTTTTTAATTTATCATATTTTAAATTATATTTAAATGTTTTAAAATTATTTAAAATAAGATTACTTTAAAAATTAATCTCACCTTTACTTTAACAACTTTATGAGAAGCAAAAAATCAAGAATACTCATGTATTTTTAGGGGTTTAATTTATGATTCTTCCTATTTATTAAATTTAAAAATGATCTCTAAGTGGTAATATAGTTTTCCAGTGATTTCTTAGCAAATTCTGATTGCTATTCTATAGTCAAAAAAAATTTTTTTAAATCACTTGTGCCTAAAAGCTTTTGCTAACATTTCCACTTTAGGACTGTGTAGCTCCTACAATCAGAATTGTCTGGTTTCATAATTGTTATTTGAAAGAACCAAATAACTTCACTCTCTTTTTTTCTTTCTTTTTTCTTGTTTATATTAATAAGATGGTGTGAGATATAGAGCTATAAGTGTTATCTAAAGATTAATGTATTAATACACGAGAAGCATTTTGAGATGTGACTCAAGAGTTCAACTTACCAATATTTGTAAATCATTGGAACTTAAAAGCACAATAAATGACAATTTTCTTGATTTATACATGATTAATTGTTATCAAAACATTATTGTAAATAGGAATAGGAATAAAATCACATTTAACTTCTGGATTAAAGTAAGATTGCTAGTACTATCATTAGGGCTAGCTTCTAAAAAGGAATAAGCAAAAAGTTAATTTTTTCTAAAAATGCTGATAAAAATGGAGACTAAGATTCGTAATTTTGCACTTGAAAAAATATTATATATCTCATGTCTTAATTTTTATGTCTTCTTCCTTCACTTTTGTAGAGACAAGAAAGCTTCTGCCAAGGCATTTATGGCAGAGCCTGTCCTAGTGATACCACCCATGGTTTGCCATTAACCCTAGCCATGAGCTTTGCTACAATAAGTAACTCTAGAAGAAGCTGAAGCTCCAAATATCCAGTTAGGGAGGCACAGAGGTAAGGACCCCAAGTAGATACTGGATGAGAAGGGAATTTGTGATTTCTGTTGAACTCTACTGTGCATGATTATGTGTTGATGATATAAATGGTGATGGTGGAGAGATAGATTAATAATAAATAAACAGATTATGAAGACTGAATGAAATGGCTGGGCATTTGGGAACACTTGCTGCTTTCATAAGGCCCATGTTTAGTTATCAGCATTCACATCAAGGCATTCACAACCACCTGTCAATCTAGGACCAGAGGATCCCATGCTCTCTTTTGGCCTTCTTAGGCACCGGAATCCATGTGACAGACTCTTACAGAAATACACACAGCATTCCTATAATATTACTATAAATATAAATAACAAATAGTGATATTAGAATGTACAGAACATTCTACTTTAAAGTGTGTCAGTATGATTCAGAGTTTACTAAGGGGTCATTTCTTGCAAGTGTATTTGTAGCTAAAAAAAGTCAAAGTTCTACATTTTCTGTACATTATTACTGATGGGTAATTAAGACTATAAAATCTCTAACTGCTAATACAATAAAAAGAATTAAAGAATGAAGATTTTAATGGAATATGGATTTTTGTCCCATTTGTCCTAAAGATATTAAGAAATGTTTCCTTTTTCTGCTTAATAAGCAGTGTTTTCCATTATTCTATGAATATTCCACTCATTTTATGCAATTTCTATATTGATCAGATAATGGGATTATATCAGTATAAGACTTTTGCACGAACCCAATGCAGGATATTTAACCAATGCATTGTGATTATTATGAGAGTGGATGCCATTACTTCAGCAACATAATTGTAAATTTATGAAGTATATGCTGCTTTGAAATATAGTATCTTTAAAAGGAACTGAAGTACACAATCAACAAATTAAAAACAATGGGGATTGTGACTCACATAACTCTTTGGAAATGACTAGAATGTACCCAAATCATTGAGATAAGTTAGATTTATTAATTTTACAAAGTTTAGTCTATGGTAAATTATAATTGACATCAACAAAATAAATCATCAATAAAAATATCTCAGGAAGTTTACAGATTTATCTATATGTCTCAAACAAAGTAAGGATTTTTTGCTAGAAATATTCAAGATTTTTTTTGCTTGTCCATTGTAACACATTCACTCATTTGAAATCATCTCCTTTTTATGAATATCAGTTGTTATTTATGAAATATAAATATTGATTTATTTGAAAGTCAATGTTAGATTAGATTTTAGAATCCCAATAAAGTTGGTAATTCATTTTGAAAACAAAGAATCAGAATCAGATATTCAGAGAGAAATAAGTAGGTTCTTACTTCAGCAGATATTGTTATAGCTTTTCTTTGTATTTTAATTATAGAACACACATCCTTTTCAAAACAGTGCTGGCTAACAGCATGAATAAAATATCACCCAATGAAAAAGTATGCAGTCAGGCAGAAATTAATAGGCACTGGTGATATTAATTCTTTAAAAACAAAAATTACAAATGATCCATTAGAATTTTTGTTTTCAAATAAAAAATAAGCTTAGTTAAAGAAGTGTGATTATATGCTTTATTTTCCAAAGGCATTCCCACTATAGATCAGACAAGCATTTAGATCAATTTGTCTCATAACATATTCATCCCATTACAAACATAAAAGAAATACCTCTCTACTGCTACCTGTGCTCATCATTCCCCTAGCATACAGGAGATAAATAAAACAGGTGTTAAGGTGAATTATCCATGATGCAGTAATAGAACAAGCAAACAAAGAATGACCTTCCAATTCTTAACAAGGGCTGACCCAATCACAGGAATTGTTTAATTGCTATAATTCTGTCTCATCAAGCAAATGGAGCAGTAGAACAAAGAAGTGTTGGAGCAAGATTACAAGAAGTTTGCCATATAAATTTGTGCAGATTTTAAAGTTAGATTGTTTTCTATACTGTGACATTAGCATAACATCTTTTATAGTAACAAAAAAGGAACAGATATGCTTAAGTAGTCATATATTTATGTGTTAAGCTAAAAGGGATGCAACTGTGATGATTAGTTTTGATTGGGATGACATATACTGCTGTTTCTTGGAAGAAATGACCTTCAATTGTGGAAATGCCTCCATCAGAATAGTTGGTGGAAATGTCTGTGAGATATTTTCCTATTGCTAATTAGTGAAGGAGGGTCCAGACTACTGTGGGACATGCTATTCCTAGACAGATGGGTAGTGCTATATAAAAAATGTGGATAACCAAGACAGACAGTAAGCCATGTCACTCTTCCCTGGTTTCTGTTTCAAGTTCCTACTTTGACTTCACTTAAATACTAGACCATAGCCCATAAGTCAAGTAATCCCTTTCCTTTTCAATTTTGTTTCAATCATGGTGTTTATTACAGTAAGGGAAAACTAACTAGGATCCCATGTACAATCTGTGTACATACAATGTATAGATTGAAAAGCAATCAAAATAAAAATTATTAAAAATAAGTAAATAAATAAATAAATAAATAAAAATTATTTAAAATAAGTGCCCAGAGCTAAATTTCACAAGAATAGCAATCCATCAAAAGGTGTTAAAGCCATCATGTAGAATTTTAAGGTTGTATTTAATTTGCAATTTTCTGTATGAATTGGTGTCTATATCTTTAATCACCATATGGGTATGAGAATATGAGTGACCGCTGGAGGCCGGTGATGTTAGATGTCCTGGGGTAGAGTTTTAGATAGTTGTGAGCTGTCTTAGGTGGCTATGGAAAGTCAAACTCTGGTTCTCTATATGAGAAGCTGACCTCTTAACTGCTCAGCCATCTTTCATGCCCCCACTATATGAAATTTTAAATCTTAAAGCATTCATCAAGGGAAATATAGAATATTAATACAAGACCTGGATATAACATATCCCTTCATGTAGAATGTACATACCTATCAGATAAATATGGAAAATAAGGGCAAATAGTTTGGAGTTACTGTTGTTTATGATAAACATTGAGTCATAATCTTTCTATGTCGTGATTGTTTACCCCTCTCCTCACCTTCATTCAGCTCAAGTCATCTATAACTCACCTTGAACACTTCTCCTCTCTGTACTCCATCTTCACAAACATCTACCATGTTCAGTTTCAAGTAATATGGCATCACTAATGTACTTAGTGTCAGTCTCGTGGCCATGAATATAATCCCTATAAACTGTGAATTCTTTTACTTTTTGTTTACATACTTAAGATGAAGGTTTTCAGATATAATATGTAAATTAATACAAATACAAGAATTGATTAATTTATTTTGATTTAATAGGTAAGGTGAGAACAACTCAGAAATGTAATACTGTGACTCACGCCATCAAAGGGTGCTAAGTGAATCACAGAGCTGGAAAAGTAGTCATTATACTTGGGTTAATATTACAGTCAAAATGCTCAGTTATGACTTCAAAAAATTAGGAATATATCATTCCTTTTAAATAAACTTAATTTTCTAGGTACTTTTCACATGATCAGTAAATGTATAGTGCTCATTAGAATAATCTCAGTTTTATAGGTATTTCAAAAAATGTTATGATAAATTTCGTCAATATGTTTAGTAAATGCTTTCAGAGAGGAAGTTAAACTTCTTGTGTTCAGGGCACCTTTCAAACCCAACAACTATCTTCAGAGGCAGGTAAAGCTTACATACCCAGAGTCCCAACTCTTAGGATTCTAAGGCAAGAGGATAATTAGTTGGAAACCAGCCTGGCGATGTAATGAGATTCTATTTCAGACAAAACAAAAAACAACAAACACAACTGAGAAAGTTGTACAGTCATTGAGCATTTGCCTGTATATGAACATACTATATTTAATAACCATATACTGCAAAGATAAAGGAAAAATAAAGGATTGAAGGTTCTAAAGAGTTTTATTTATATTGTATATACCTTACATGCATAGGTAGATATATGATAAATAGAAGATAGATAGATAGATAGATAGATAGATAGATAGATAGATAGATAGATAGATAGATATAGATAGATAGATGATAGATTCATATTTACCAGAAATTAAAAAATGAAAACAATTATTTTGTTAATTCTCTAAAATTCAATAGCAAATTCCACTGTACTAAAATATATAAATTTATTTATCAAATTTTTAAATCTTTTATTGAAGATAATGAGCCTTTGAATTATTACAAATTAATAGAAAAGATACTGGGTCTCTTACTCCTTATTGCAGTTTATGCCATGATAAAATGTATTTAATTGGCAAGTGAGAAGTAAATTCAACCATACATAGCTACGTAGATAAACGAGGTAGATTGTCTTGTATAGATCTTAAGAACTCATGTATCTGCAGACCAAACCTAAACAACAGGAATTATAGAAGGGAAAATTTTTATTCCTTAGCAGCTAGGAAAGGTAGAAAAAAAATTTATAGGACATTTGACTAAGTCAGAGACAGAAATTAGATGTGTCGGCAAAGAAAGAAGACATTTTTATAGTTTTATTTTTAATGTGTGTGTGTGTTTGTGTGTGTGTGTGTGTGTGTGTGTGTGCGCGCATTTAGATGCCTATGGAGGCCATATTATTTATATACCCTGAAATTTAAGTGACAGGCATTTGTGAACTGCCTAATGTGAGTGCTAGGTACAAGGCATGGGTCCTCTGTAAGAACAGCAAGTGTACTGTATGAAGATGAGATTTTCTGCCTTGTCAATAACTAGAGGATTCTTCAAATATGTTCCTTGATAAGGACTCCCATCTAACCCCACAGTCTCACCAGTTCTATCTAAATTAACATTGCATCATACTTGTGAAAGTTTTAGACAATGTGGAAGTTATGTCTAGCTGATATGGACTTCCTGGTTTTTTTTGTTTTTTCTTTCCATTCTTTTTGTTTTGTTTTGTTTTTTCGAGACAGGGTTTCTCTGTGGTTTTGGAGCCTGTCCTGGAACTAGCTCTTGTAGACCAGGCTGGTCTTGAACTCACAGAGATCCGCCTGCCTCTGCCTCCCATGTTCTGGGACTAAAGGCGTGCACCACCACTGCCCGGCTTTTCTTTCCATTCTTATAGATGAGATTTTTAACTATTTTAGCATAGATATCCTTAAAAAAAGACCAATTAGATAATAAAATATGTGCAACCTTTGGGTTCCTCACAGAAGCGTTGTTTTAGTAGCTCTTCTTCGACTTTCTGGAATTTTAAATTCAACTTCAGAGAGTATGCTAATATTCGTTAATTTAGTTTTAATGAAGGATAAAAGTGCACAGAGAGAAAGATTATGTAACAGGAAATGAGGTTTTGCTTTGAGCTGAAATGATAGAAAGTCCAAACCACAGACAAAAGAGGGAGGGCTTCCTGAATGAGAAAAAGAGAGACCCAGGCATCATTACCATGGGATCTCACTTTAAAATTGAGTTTATCTCCTTCCAAATATTTTGACTGGGTTTTTGTGTTTGTCACTGTGGCAGCACTTACTCTCATCTCAAGAAGACAAATGGTAAATTGCATACAGCTGTATGCATCATACTGTATTTATTTCCATGTACCCATATCTGCAGACAAGGAGCTAGGTTGTCCCAGTTAGCAGGTAAGTCCCTTAAATCTCATAATTTCCTTTCCTCAAAATATGGAAACAAATGGAAAGAATAACAGTCAACAAAAACAATGGTATTTTTAATTTGACTTTTTATATCAACACTATTTCCACATAAAATTAAATTCTGAAAGATGTATAAGCATGTTCAAGGACAAATACTATTCTATCCTACATTTTATACTTCAAAATGCAACACTGTAATAAATTGAAAATAAAAGTTTATCGTGAAAGGTGATGTTTCTCTGATTTCCCTCTCTGCTTCTTTGTTCTTTGTGTATAGGAGGGCAACTGATTTTTTGGAGTTGATCTTATATCCTGCCACATTACTAAAGGTGCTTATCAGCTGTAGGAGTTTTTGGTAGAGTTTGGGGGGTCACTTATGTACACTATCATATCATCTGCAAATAACGAAAGTTTAACTTCTTCCTTTCCAATTCGAATCCCCTTGATCTCCTTATGCTGTCCTATTGCTATTGCTAGAACTTCAAGCACTATATTGAAGAGGTATGGAGAAAGTGGACTGTTGTAAGAGCTGCTGGGTTGCATTCCGCCACCCAGCTCCCGCCACCGGCTAGCTTTACCCGAAATAACGACACACAAATTGTATTCTTTTAAATACTGCTTGGCCCATTGTATCTATCCTCTTCTAGGCTAACTCTCGCACCTGGACCAGCCCATTTCTAATAATGTGTGTAGCACCCCAAGGTGCGCTTACCGGGAAGATTCTAGCCTACATCCTTCCTGGGTCAGAGCTTCATCGTGTCTGCCCCAGAGAGGAGAGCTATCGAGTCTGAGCTCACTTCCTCTTCCTCCCAGCATTCTGTTCTGTTTACTCTACCCTTCTATGTTTTAATCTATGAGGCCAAGCAGTTTCTTTATTAACTAACCAGTGACCTTCCTCCATCAGTGGACAGCCTTGTCTTGTTCCTGATTTTAGTGGGATGGCTTTGAGTTTCTCTCCATTTAATTTAATGTTAGCTGTCAGCTTGCTGTATATTGCTTTTATTATATTTAGGAAAAAACCTTGTATCCCTAATCTCTCCAAGACCTTTATCATAAAAGGGTGTTGAATTTTCTCAAATGCCTTTTCAGCATCTAATGAAAAGATCATATGTTTTTTTCCTTCAGTTTATTTATATGATGGAATACATTGATAGATAGATTTTCGTATGTTGAACCAGCCCTGCATCTCTGGGATGAAGCTTACTTGATCATAATGGGTAGTTTGTTTTTTTTTTAATTTTTTCTTGAACTCTGTTTGCCAGAATTTTTGCATCGATGTTCATGAGTGAGATTGGTCTGTAATTCTCTTTCTGGCAGCTGAGGAAAGGAAGCTTGAACTGGCCCTATCCTATAGCCACACTGATGAATATCTTGCATATCACCATAGAACCTTCATCTGGTGATGGATGGAGATAGAGACAGAGCACTGGACTGAGTTCCCAAGGTCCAAATAAGGAGCAGAAGGAGAGAGAACATGAGCAAGTGAGTCAGGACCACAAGAGGTGCGCCCACCCACTGAGATGGCAGGGCTGATCTAATGGGAGCTCATCAAGGCCAGCTGGACTGGAATTGATGGAGCATGTGATCAAACCGGACTCTCTGAATGTGGCTGACAATGAAGGCTGACTGAGAAACCAAGGACAATGGCACTGGGTTTTGATTCTACTGCATGTACTGGCTTTGTGGGAGCCTAGTCTGTTGGATGCTCACCTTCCTAGACCTGGATAGAGGGGGGAGGACCTTGGACTTCCCAAAGGGCAGGGAACTCTGACTGCTCTTTGGACTGGAGAGGGAAGAGGAAGGGAAGGAGGAGGGGGAAAATGGGAGGAGGTGGAAATTTTAAATAAAAAAAAATGAAATAAAAGTTTATCATTGTTACTTTTTTAACTTCTTCAAATGTAATGTATGTAAAAGTAGAGGTTTGTTAATCTTTAAAATTCAGAGAATGGCTGGGCGGTGGTGGCGCAGGCTTTTAAACCCAGCAATGGGGAGGCAGAGGCAGGTGGATCTCTGTGAGTTCAAGGCCAGGCTGGTCTACAAGGGCTAGTTCTGGGACAGGCACCAAAGCTACAGAGAAACCCTGTCTTGAAAAACCAAAATAAATAAATAAATAAATAAATTCAGAGAATGTATCTTCTTATACTGACCAAATTGTCACATTTTATCTTGATTTTTTGATGCTTATTTGTAAGAGAAGCTTAGTTAAGAAGTTTTATGGCATTGGGTAGTTGTGGCATATGCTTTTAATCCCAGCAACCAAGTGATATCCAGCAGGTGGATATTTATGAGTTCCTCCATCTAAAAAGGGAGTTCCAGGATAGCCAGGACTGGTTCACAGAAAAACCCTGACTCAGAAAACAAACAAACAAACAAACAAACAAATAAAAATACAAAATAAAAAAATAGTTTTATGACAAATTGCTTGCCAATTGCAAGTTTATTTTAATGAAACCATTTCTATCAGATTTTAGGGTTTGGAATTATTCAAATAAATGATCTATTCTTATAATATTTTGTTGGGGAGTGATGGCTCAGCAGTTACAAACATTTGGTGCTTTTGAAAGGAACTGAGTTTGGTTCTAACAGCCACATCAGGCCATTCATAATCACGTATGACTCCAGTTCCAGGGCATCTCAAGCCCTTTTCTCACTTCTTTAGGAACCAGGTATGGACATGGTATACAATCTTACATGTTGACATTCAAAAAGATATACAATTTAGATGTCTGTGGGAACAAGCCATATGGGCAACTCTTTGAGCCAATGTTCTGGAATGCAGTTTTCCTTATCTTTGAAATTATGTAGAGCAAACAGAGTATCTTTCCTATTTGTAGAAATTAAAGTGGCAATCTCATCGTAAAGAAATGAATTACTACTTGTCCCCACATAACCAATGCACTAGAGCACACGGTGCACTGAGGAAGAT
This sequence comes from Microtus ochrogaster, assembly GCF_000317375.1. Taxonomy (NCBI): domain Eukaryota; kingdom Metazoa; phylum Chordata; class Mammalia; order Rodentia; family Cricetidae; genus Microtus; species Microtus ochrogaster. The sequence continues at coordinate 22,042,457 of NC_022034.1, read as the reverse complement.
TTAAAGTGGTTTTCCTTTTAATTTCATGAATGAATTGCATTGCACCACACTGGAAGTTTACTTAATTCTGATTTATTTTCATAGAAAATAAATGACAACCATATGGGAATCAATTTATTATTCAAGTTGAGTAATTGTTTTCAAACCAATAAAGAAAGCATTGATTGTAGTGTTTTCTATTTATTTTGGGAAAATATAATGGTTTATCTATTATGATGTGGGATTCCCCTCTGTATGCTGTGAATACCATTGGTTAATAAGAAATTGTCTTGAATCTGCCCAGGCAATAGAGATAGGTAGGAAAACTAAACTGAATGCTGAGAGAAAGGAGGCAGAGTCACAGAGAAGCCATGTAGCCCCACCAGAGACAGACACCAGAACTTTATCCAGCAAGCTGCAGCCACGTAGTGATACACAGATTAATAGAAATGGGTTAAATTAATATGTAAGAATTAGCCAATAAGAAGCTAGATCTAATTGGTCAAGCAGTGATTTAAATAATATAGTTTCTGTGTGATTATTTTGGGATTGAGCAGCCGGGAACCAACAAGCAGCCTCCTTCAACACTATTATTTTAAATATATAGGAATTAAGTTGTAAGAAAAAACAAGGAGAAAAAAATAAATGTGTTTTTAAATGTACAGACATATTTAAATTATATCTGAACATAAAATAAAAAAAATATTTATTTTGGTCAATTGTACCAATGGAAACAAGATCCAGCTTCTTGACAACTATATTTTAAATACACATCCTATATTTACTTTAGTTATGTCTATGCAAAAATTACTTTGTTATCAAAACAGAAAAGCGTGCTGTTGCTGTTTAAACATAAGGATGTACACTCTTGGTCCTGTCTCTTCCTTCTTGCCATTATTCAGAAATCTAGAAGATGTGTAGTATGAGAAACAGAAGCAAACAAAAGCCAAGATGCAGTATGGTGAATAAGTGTAAATGCATAAATATAAACACATCAAATATTATTTTTTATGATCTATTTGTCACCTATGTTGAACTAATACTTCAGATAGCATAGATCCTTCATAGAAAGATCTTTATAAAACATTGAACTCTGGTGCCAAAATTTATGTTTCTTATGTCAATAAAACATTGTTTATATGGAAAAACAGATATTCTTAAACTATACTCTGCCTTTCTACTGTATTTGCAAGAAAGAGTATTTAATTATAGAAGCTTTTCTCAAACAATTGTTGAAACTTAGTCATCTTTTCAGATATTAAAATACAGGAGTTTTGCTGCAGGAGCTCCTTCTGTTCCGTCAGCCAATAGCCTTTAAGATACCGGCCCACTGGGGCGGGGTCTCTTATACTTTAAAAAGCAGCAGGAACCAGGGTGTCTCTCTCTCTTGCTTCTGGCTCCTGTTTTGGCGGCTAGACTCTGTTTCCTGTTTGTGCTGAGTGGACTGTTGTTTGGGATCTGTAAAGTTTTTTTTTTCCCTCAAATAACCTTTTCATTTTACATAATTCTTAACTGGTGTGAGATTGTTTTGTGGCTTCAGAGTTCTATGACTTATCTTATTTCTTATCTTCACCTGTTACCTTTAGCAGTTGAATTAACGCTGGTCTGTCACTGTATTCTTCCCCATGGCATCAATTGCTGTGAGCATCTCATTGTTTATCAAGTCATTCAAATAATGGCTCATGACATAAATGATGCTATTATCTCCTGTTCCTAAAGAACTTTCAAATTTAGTTTGTTGGATGACTAAATTACAATAAATCCAAAATTAAACTGAAGTATAGAGTTGTCTTTCTTTTCAAGAATTTTGCTCACTACTCAACTTCACAGACCTAGGCATTAAAAGGCATTGTTTTGATGTTCTTTCTCTGGGACTATGTCAATGTTATAATCCAAGTTATGAAAACTGAAGAATGTGCAATGAACCAAAAAATACCACAGTAGCTCAGCTATTCTTTGTGTAATGCAACAGCAATTGGGTAAATGAACTTCTTAACAAGTGTAAAGACCAAGAAACCAAAGCCAAAAGCTTCCTCTCCTATATGCTATTATTTGGCTGCCACCAGAAGGCAGGCCTTCACTTGTCATGAAAAACTATCAGAGAAATATCCAGTAGCTTGACTTTTACTTATATCCGGACCCAATTAAGTTGGCAATCAAATTAATCATTACACTAACCTTTGCAATTATAGCCACATGTAATTTAATGCAACATGTAGGATAATTTCAATATGTGGGAACAGTTTATCAATACAAGAAACCAAAAGCTAGATAAAACAATGAGTGTGGTTAATGCATCTGTGCATCCCTATAAAAAATGCTATCTATTAAGAGTGGTGGTACATGGTGTTTGCAAAACTTTCAAAGGAGAGTTAATCATTCAAGTCGCAATTGTGTTAGAAAGTGATTGAATTCCATACGCTAGAGAGGAAGTGTGTGACACTACATACTATGAATCCTGGAAACCTGAGAAGGGGAGATGTCGTATACATAAAAAAAGGCAGAATATGGGCAAAATTAGGGCCTGAATCTCAGCTTCTGATTCTTTCACTTTCAAGCCTTCACTTCTACCTTGTGTTGGTCAACTCCCAGTCAGAGTAAGATCATGTGCCCTGTGGAGTAAGAAGCCCTTAAACCAAGGGGTCACAGCAATTGCTAAATTAAACATCAGTCAGAAGCAGGCCTAGAAGTGAATTCCTTTCTTCAGAACAACATTCTACTTCTTCATATGCATTTACACACTCATTGAATATTTAGATTGACTGATGATTTGATAAGATATTAGAGAAAACTCAACAAAAGGAAACAAGAACTAAATAGTCTTTCTACTTTCTTTGGTAAGAAGTGAAAAACATTTTGATGACAAAACTTTTTTCTCCCCCAAATCCTATATTGGTGGTAGTGGCTGTAATTTTGTACCCTGAATGACAGACAGCTCCAGAATTTGGGATCTTGTAAACAAGAGCACTGTGCTTTACCTCCAGCAGAGTAACTTTAGATTTCTCACATTTTGAGAGAAAGCATCTCAGTTGTGTAGGTCTCATGGGGAAAGAGCTGTTGATTCGCACTTCTGAACAAACAGCTGATGCTACACGGCCCCCTGTGGTCACAAAGGAGCCTGTGATGGCCTGGGGAATTAATGCAATGTACCAACAATGTTTCATCTCGAAATGCTTAGTTTCTGTATACAAATTGGTCTCCAGTGCTTATTTACACCAAATCTCTTTGTTTTCATCTAAAAATCTCACATTTCATAATCTACACATTCAGCTACAACCACATAGCAATGACCTTTATTCTAGTTCTTCAAGTGCAGAAGAAAAAAACCCCTATTTTTTCATTTTTGTTTCCAGTATAATCTGCCTTAAAATAGTAAACAAATTTATTAATTCATAGTATTTATTGACTGCCTAATGTGGGCTGGTATTGTAGAATGCAATAGGACACAAAAATTTCTTAGTAATTATTCGAGGTACTCCTGACCCTGATATCCTGGAAAGATAGGCAGTGGTAAGGCTGCTAAATGAAATCTGTACATGATGTGGGCCATTCTTCCTAATGTTTCTTCTGATGCATCAGAAACTTTCATCTTAGTTAGCAAGGTAAAGTCATGTTTCATTTTCCACAACTCTTTCTTTTACTCTTTTTTGTTAGATTAATCCATGTTTGTGCTACTGTGGTATTGAAATATTTTTTTGTTTTATGCAGAAAATCATAAGTGAAATCAGTAATCAGCATTAAACTATGTTCACTTTAAATTAATGGTATAAGTGATCTTCACTTCATTCTCTAATGCCTTGCTTCTATATATTCAAATCTAAAAACTATGTTACAAAATTG
>NC_022034.1:22037200-22038233 GCF_000317375.1 Microtus ochrogaster | reverse complement strand
CGGACAAGAAAATACATAGTTAATTATATATGTTTCGTAACTATAAAGCATTTGGTGGTCATGTTAATAATTTTAGAAATTATAAAATTTAAAGACCATTCCAAATGTATTGGAAGAACTAAATCACATGAAAAATATATTAAGCTAACTGCTTTTTAGTGTGTTCTGTCTAGAGAGTTCACAATACCAGTAAAACCAGTTACTATATAGTGTTGAACTAGAGTAATTTCCAAGAATGCTCCCTGTGCTTAGAAAAAATAATATGCAAAACACCAAAATTTTGGAAAGTTGGAATAATGGCTCAGCACATATTCATTTTCTGAAAACCAATATGTGAATCTTCACTTTGATACCAACTGAGGGATGCTGATTGAACTATGTAATTTCATAAAGCGAGTGCAGGGATTGGATTGAAGATAATGAAGATTGAGGATATCCAGTCAGTGTGTTCAAATTCAGTTTGCCTGGATGCCACTGCTGTATCAAGAACTAGTGGCATAATAACCTTGTCCCAGTGAAAAGCAACCACTATAAAAGAAATGATTATGCATTCTGTGGTAAAGTTCACAGACAGTGAATGTGGATTGAATGAGGTAAACAGCAGAAAGGAACAGTAGTTTTGCCACCCAGAGCTTATTGAGGATAAACTCTGTTGGTTACATCCACAATGGTGACGGACAAAACCTTTTCCTAAAAGTCCTAAGAGTGCTCTTGAGAAGCAAAAGAGCTAATGCTCTCCTGCTCTGCTTTCCACTGTCCTTTCCGGAAATTTTACCTTGCACTCACTCGTGAATCTCTTTGACACACTTCTATTGGACTTATATCCAGGCTTTGTTCATTGACCCTTAGAGCCCCTTCCAGGATTTGAGTTCTCAATTCCCAGATCCTCATTAGCAATTGTTTTCCTAGGGCTGCATCCTAATCCCACCAGCCACTGCTTCTAAAAGAAAGCGGGTGTTTGAGAGTTGAATTAGAATGACTCTGTTGGAAAGAATTCAGTAGGGATTGGGATACAGGGGAATGTGAAGCAGCC
>NC_022034.1:22022204-22036787 GCF_000317375.1 Microtus ochrogaster | reverse complement strand
CTTCTGCAAATAAGGCACCATAGTTCTTCGATTAGAGCAGATCAAATACTTTAATATCATATACTGAGATTCTAGTTACAAATGTGGGATTGATAGGACAAACCAGTTCTCTCTTGATTCATTTGTAATGATGAAATAGTAAAAATATTCCCTAAGAATGTTCAAAATTGAAAAAAAAATACACTTGTTAGAATAGAGCAGGGATTTTAACAGAATTTAATGGTTGGAAATTCTGTCCGGTTAGACTAAAGACAAAATAAAAGAAATTAAGGAGTCTGACAATTTAAATTTTACTTTTCAATAAATGTTGAGAATTGTATGCCTAAATGTCTCCATAATTCATTTGAGACATCTTACAGCTAAGCAAAGTTGAGGAGTCATCTGTCGTGTTAACTGAATTTTTAAGATGTAAAAGCACTTTTCACTAGTTTGCAAGGTTGCTAGAGATGTTCGACCTTTTCCCTAGACTAGTACCTATTACCATAGTTTCAGAGCTGAATTGCCAAAGGCCATCTGACTGCTAGTCTCCTTGTTGGTTTTATCATTTGTCTCACACTTGTTAAAATGTTATATTAGAACACTTGAGCATATGGTGAGCCTTAACTAAAATGTTAATAAATCACTATATATTATTTATTTTAAAAGAAACTTATTTATATATTCTTTCATTAATTCAAGATCTAGTCAATTTGATGCTTTTATTCATGATTTGAAATCAAATGTCAACAGTTTGAATGCTGTTTCTGTCAGGAAGTCCTTGATTGATAAAAAGAAAACCTCTTGACTACCATGTACCTCAGCTTCCTCACCTGTAAGTAGGTAGAATTCGAGACACACTTCTATGATTTATGTGGAAGATTAAGTGAAATTACTTCCTGTTTAAAACTATCCAGTAATAGGAATTAGTCTACAACTAAAATGAAAATTCCATAACTCTGGTTATATTCTCTCCACATTAAATAAGAAATAAACTCATGTTTATATTGAGGTGGAGATTATTAGAAAAGCTCTGTAGAGTAAGGGCTGACTGTTGGAGCATTAACAGTAGCTTCATAGTGACCAGTTTTGAAAAATCATGTCATGTGAAATACTTTATAAGTTAGTCTGTCCTTGAAGAACTTCAACATTCCCAACAAACATACACCAGCTATTTTATTATTCTAAAATTATCTATTTCAACAAGTAAAATAAAGAGAGAGAGAGAGAGAGAGAGAGAGAGAGAGAGAGAGATGTGATTGGACACAGCAGAAATCTGCAGCAATCACAAAGATCAGAAAATCCTTTATGATCATAAGTATTTTTGTTAGAACACCTGTTAAAGTAAACCATCTAAAAATATCACCTTTTTCTAATTTTTTTCTTTCAAGGCATTATGACAATGGAGTTTTAAGATGTGATCCACATGGAAGGCATCTAGTAGTGTAATTTCTATCAGATCCATGGTCTTTTCATCATATAACTCCAGCCTAGCACAGGTGTGCTACTTGCTAAACACTTACTGGGTTCATACATCAACATAGGATTCAGCAAATCCTTGCAAGCCTGAGTTGGCTACAGAATGGGTTACCAGGTCTTGCTTATGTTTGCTACATATATCACCGAGTTTCTAGACATGCTATGATTGCAAAAATCAACTACTAAATAACTAAAATAAAATTGGGAATTACAATAATTTACATTATCATACTATTGTTTTGGAAAAAATGTAAAAATCAAGACCAACATTGAGTTACCTAATCATCTAAATATTTACAATAAGCCATCTGAAATAATCCATAAACCGCTGGGAAACAGGAAGTTGTTTATTTTCCAAAGAGAAACAAATAGTCTCAACTGTGCATCTGTACAGGAAAAAAAAATGCAATTTCACTAACATGTTCTTCAATATATTTTTGGTAGCTTGGTTTGATTTATATTTATCCAATTTTCCCCCAATATTGAGTATTATTCTCAAAAATGTAAATTAATTCCTACCAGTAAGCTAACTCCTTGAATTGGTGGTTTTAGTTCCCAGCAAAAATAATATGCTCACAATACAAAGCAACATACAGGCAACCACATTTTGTTTGAACAGAGTAGAATCTTTGATACTGATGCAAATTGTTGGGAATTCAAACAGAAGGTGCCCTAAATCTTTCTGAGTTTTGAAACTATTGAAAATCTAGTGGGGCTGGTGAGTTTGTTAGCCAGTTTTTTTTTTTTTTTCCAATTTTATTTCTGTTGCTATGATGAGGAAAACAAAATGACCAGAAGCAAGTTAAGATATGAAAAGGTTTAATTGACTTAAAACTCTGGGTTCTAGTCTTTTGCTTAGAAGTTAAATAAGTGGCTTAGGAAGCTATTTACACCACAACCACAGTCAAAAGCAAAAGGGAACAAATGTGCCCTTACTTTATTACTCTCATCTAGCTTTCTCCCATTTTATATAGCTCTGCACCATCAGCTATCTAAGGAATGGTGCTTTCTACAGTAAACTGTGTCTGCCTCAATTAACAATCAAGATAATTCACTGTAGATATGCTCACAGACCAATCTGTTCTAGATAATTCCTCAAATGTTTTATCTTTTCAGATTATTCTTGGTAGTGGTAAGTTGACACTCAAAAATAAACCATCATATCTTTCTTTCATAAATTACAGTATTTAGGTGTAATATATTCTTTGTCTTGAAAGACAATTCAGTATTTTTGAAATTGACTTATTCAATAAATACATTATTGATAGTAATAAAACATAATTCATCCACTCAAAATCTTAATATTCTTCCCAGTTTCTAGAAGAGTAAAAATTGTATTCATGTGAAATTTATGTAATTTATATTTAAATATAATTTTATAAATGAGTAAAAAGCTGTTTAATAATGTTAGTGCTAATAGCACAAACATTGCTAATAATGCTATATTCTTGCTAATTAGTTCTTATTTTGCTTATAGCATTTCAGTTGATTTCACCATACTGACTTGAATGAAGATGTGAGAATTTTCCTATGCATGCCCTTACCATTTACAAAAACACTTAATGGACAAGTGATTTCATGCTACAATAACAAATGTAAAAATTTTTTACAAGGTAATGTTGCCGTCTCAAAGGCATAAGTAACTTTTGAGGCTAGTAAAGCAGAAAGTTCTTATTAGATGTTACATTTATAAAGCTCCTTAATACTATAATATGACACATTTATTAGTTAATTAACGTAATGAATAAAAATCTGAAAAATCTTAGGGCTTCAGAGCAAAATACTTAGAATTTAGAGACTATAAGCTATAGCAGAAAGAGAAAGTAGGGGATTGAGAATTATTACTAATGGCATGCATTACATACAACATGACGTGTGTGTGTGTGTGTTAATAATGAGAATATCACAATGCTTTAGTTATCTTCCTTCTACCAAGGAAACACATTCCAGTATTGTTATCATAAACATGTGGATATTTATATCAGATTTTTTATATTATATAAAATGTAGCATTCCTCTGAATCTGTTTTATATTGCTTGATACAGTTGTCGCCATCTGCGCCCATTTTCCTCTCAATGTTATTATTTTACTCATTAATATGGATACAAACACTACATTACTCACATCTACCATTGAATGGATTTATTGATGACTATATAGACTGGTGCCATATCTTGGCATATGAATGCCACCACAATAAATGTGGATATACAAGTATCTCAGTGGTATTCTGACTATCATTTCCATTTTTGAGTAACTACCCAAATCAATTTTCTTAGTGGATGCACCAATTTGTATTCTTATTAGATGTACATAATGGCCATAGTTTTTGGCAGATTTTTCATGAAGAAGAAATTTTGAATGGCTGTTTCACCTATCTTGGCAGTTTGTCAGTCACTTTCTTCAGTATCCTGTAGAATGTTTGGCAGTTTCTTCTGTGAAGCTGGAACCCTGAAGGGCTCTCATATCTTTTGGAATGTTCAGCAGTCACTTTTCTGTGGGTCCCGCATGTCTAGTTCATACAACATACCATCAAGAATTTCAGGCAGGAGCAGTTTCTTGCCCAAATGACTAGCAAACTCCTTAAGAAGTTCCTTTGATGCGCCATCCATCCTCTTGAAGTAGATTGGTGCTGTCGGGAGCAGATGTGTCTCATTGTCATGAAAAGTCCTAAGTTCTTAAAACATTTTAAAGGCCATATTCTGTAGTATTTGAAAGGTTTGAATATGTTTCATATGAAATATTTCTCTGTGTATCTAGAAAATCTAACATGACTACAAGCTTGACTATTATAGATGATTATCTATTAACCTGCATTTTTTACTATATATTATATTTTTAAATAAGTTGTGCAAACACAATACCTTAATCAAGAACAGAAATATACATGTAACAAAATTGATATTAAATTTGTATTAACAAACCAAGATTCAATCAATGCAAAGTATTTATCTATATGACATAATCCCCCTTAAAATGTAAATAAATATTGCAAGTAGTAAAAGGTTGTGCTGCCATATAGTACAAAAACAATTCCCTGCTGAAAGTCATTGAAAGAATTGCTGAACTGCTTGGGGCAGTATTTCCCAGTCTGGCATCACTCTCTATGTTACAGACATACGGTTGAGGAGAGGTTACACTCAACATCAGGAGAACTGTCACCTCAAACCAGTAACTTAGAACATTCTGATCTTTACAGTCTGTTATCGTTTTGAACTGTTTTTTGGTCTTCAATCTTCAGGCTTCTGTATCTAGAAAGACAATGCAAAATCAATATCTTTTGCAGTTCAGGTTTTTTGGTGGACATATAATCGAAAGTACCAAGGCCTATGAACACTAACTTTTTTACACCTGAGAATACAGGACCTTGAGTTGTCCTGGAACTTTTAAATTCTGTGAGACCCCTGATATCTTGAACAGACACTGATCCTTCCAAGCAGTTGGTCCTCCCTGGCCCACACAAACCCCCTTCAGATAAGCACTCCATAATGGGACCTTTTATTCCATCAACAGGCCTCCACTTGGTTTTATTTGAACACAGCCACAGAATCTTTCTCAAAAAATCTGGTTTTATCATTTTTATCATAAAAAGTTTTCAAATATACCAAGAACCACACCCATGCCATTACTGTAACATTCCAACACCGTACAAAATTGTTATATTAAAGAATAACCACAGAGCTTTTGATCTTAGCCATTCTTACTTGTGTAAACCGGAATCTCAGAGTCATTTTGATTTGCATTTCTCTGATAGCTAAAAATGTTGAGCATTTCCTTAAATGTCTTTTGGCTGTTTGCAATTCTTCTATTGAGAATTCTCTGTTTAGATGTACTCCATTTTTTAAATTGGATTATTTGGTATTTTTATGTCTAGTTTCTTGAGTTCTTTTTTAATTTTTATTGAGCTCTACATTTTTCTCTGTTCCCCTCTTTGCCTCTCCCCCTCCCCTTCAACTGTCTCCCAAGGTACCCATGCTCCCAGTTTACTCAGAAGATCTTATCTTTTTATACTACCCGTGTAGATTAGATCTATGCATGTCTCTCTTAGGGTCTTCATTATTGTCTAGGCTCTCTGGGATTGTGATTTGTGTGTTGGTTTTCTTTGCTTTATCTTTAAAAATCACTTATGAGTGAGTACATGTGATAATTGTCTTTCTGGCTCTGGGTTACCTCACTCAAGATGATGATTTTTAGCTCCATCCATTTACCTACAAAACTCAAGATGCCATTATTTTTTTTATGCTATGTAGTACTCCACTGTGTAAATGTACCACATTCTTCTTTTCCATTCTTCGGTCGAGAGGCATTTAGGTTCTGGCTATGACAAACATAGTTGAGCACATGTACTTATGGCACAATTGAGCATCCTTTGAATATATACCCAAAAGTGGTATTACTGGGTCTTGAGGAAGGTTGTTTCCTTGATTTCTTTATATATTTTGAAGATTAGTCCATGTCTGATGTGGGATTGGTGAAGATCTTTTCCTATTCTGTAAGCTGTGTTTTTATTTTATTGGCTGTGTCTTTTGCCATATAGAGCTTCTCAGTTTTAGGAGGCCCTATATATTAACTGTTTCTCTCAGGTCTGTGTTACTGGTGTCATATTTTGGAAGTGGTGTCCTGTGCTTATGCATTCTAGGTTAATCCCCACCTTCTCTTCCATCAAATTCAGTGTAGCTGAATTTATGTTGAGAACCTTGATCCATATGGACTTGAGCTTTGTTCATGGGATATATATGATTCTAATTGAGTTCTTCTACATGTCAACATCTAGTTTGCCAGTATCATTTGCTAAAGATGCCTTCTTTTTTTCCATTGTTTAATTTTAGCTTCTTTGTCAAAAATCAGCTGTTCATAGGTGTGTGGGTTAATATCAGGGTCTTCAGTTCTTTTCAGTTGGTTCACTTGTCTGTTTTCATGCAAATACCAAGCTGCTTTCATTCCTATAGCTCTATATTAGAACTTGAAGAAAGGGTATTAGAACTTGAAGAAAGGGATAGTGATGCCTCCAGAAGTTTCTTTATTATACAAGACTGTTTTAGCTATCATGGAGTTTTTGTTTTTCCATATGAAGTTGAATGTTGTTCTTACAAGGTCTGTGTAGAATTGTGTTGTGATTTTGATGGGGATTGCATTGAATCTGTAGATTACTTTTGATAATATTGTCATTTTTATTATGTTGATCCTACCTATCCAAAAGAAGTCAAAGAGAGGGAGGAGCAAAGAGGTCAAGGCCATTATGGGGATTCTCAGAGAAACAGCTGATCTGAGCTAGTGCCAGCTCTCTGACTCTGAATTTGACAGCAATGAGAATCTACATAGGACTAAACCGGCCCTTTGAATGTGGGAGACATTTGGGAATCTTGGGCATTCTGTGGTGGCAGGGGGACCAAGATTTTTCCCTAGTGCATGAACTAGCTTTTTGGGGGACAGTTCTCTATGAAGAAATACATCGCTCAACCTAGATGGGGGGGGGGGCTTGGTCCTGCCTCAAGTGATGTGACATACTTTATTGACTCCCTTGGGAAACCTTATATGCTCTGAGGAGTGGAAGGGTGTGGGGGAAAGGTGGGGGAGCTGGAGGAGGGGAAAGGGTGGGAACTTGGATTGGTATGTAAAATAAGAAAATATTGTTCTAAAAATAAAATAAAATCAGATAGCAACTGACTTCATATCTCAGTCTCTCCTTGTCTTGTATTTTAAAAATGAAGATTGTTATCTTATAGCTAACAGGGGTGAGGAGTGGGTTTTTTTTTTTTTTTAAGAGACTGCTATGGTAGACTAACAGAATTGGGCTAGCTTTTAATTGTAGGTCTCCATGTCAAAACCAGCTAGTCATTTGCACTTTTTTTTTTGTTGTTGTTGTTGTTGTTTTTGTTTTTCGAGACAGGATTTCTCTGTAGCTTTGGTGTCTGTCCCGGAACTAGCTCTTGTAGACCAGGCTGGCCTTGAACTCCCAGAGATTTGTCTTCCGAGTGCTGGGATTAAAGGCTTGCGCCACCACTGCCCGGCTTCATTTGCATTTCTTGAAACCTTTCCAAAATTTAGGATCTGCCTTTTGTTGCCTCTAAGCTTTTCAAGATAACTGGCCAGCAACATCCATTGTGCAATCACTTTTCAGGCCCTTCCCCCATCTGCTTGTTGTTCTCTTCTTCAGAAGTTAGTTTCACTTGGGGTGAGTCTTATATTATTTTTTGAAATAATGTTTTTTTTTGAATAGTAAAGTGGTGAGATCAAGGCCTATGACTCAGCATCTTCTTGCTGAAGTATTATGTTGACTTTTTTCCACATACATCATTATAACATTGATATTATTATTCTATAGTCAATTCTAAAAGAAAAATATTACATCGAAAATTTAGTTTTTCCCACTAAAACTGATATGCCTGGAATAGTTTTATTTTAAAATAAACCTAATAAAAAAGTATATATGTGTAGAGACTAAAGGAAGTGATATGGGAGTGTCATATATCAATCTGTTGATTTCATTGGTTAAGTAATAAACAAACTGCTTGGGCTCATAGCTTAGAACATAGGTGGGTGGAGTAAACAGAACAGAATGCTGGGAGGAAGAGAAAGTGAGCTCAGACTCCACAGCTCTGCTGTTTGGAGCAGAGACGCCATGCTCCAGGTTCTTGGGCCGATGCGGGGATAGCTCTGCTCTCTGAGGCACACGCGAAGAAACTCCGACCCAGGATGGACATAGGCTAGAATCTTCCCGGTAAGACCAGTGCTCACAGATTATTAGAGATGGGTTGATCGGGATATCAGAATTAGCCCGTAAGGGCTAGAGCTAAAGGGCCAAGCAGTGTTTAAATGAATACATTTTGTGTGTAATTATTTCGGGTAAAGCTAGCCATGCAGCGGGCCGGTGTGCCAGGGACAGAGCCCCGCAGCTCCTATTACTACAAGGAAGGAAGACATAAAAAATATAAATTCAAAATAAATATTGAATTTAAAATAATTAACACTTTTAAAATTCCCCCTCATAGGAATTTACTGTACATTGAATTGGTAAATATATTGAAACCCTGAAGCCATATAAATTATTTTTGAAGCCAATGCTTTTAGATGATTCATATTGTAACAAGTAACATTGAAGCTGATAATGTTTGAGCTGTTTTGCAAAAAGTATGATGGAGAGGAAAACACAAAATCATAATGTTACATTAAAAGCAACTTTCATAGCAGGGTTGTGTCTCTTCACTTTCACACTGGCTTGTGTCTCTTCAACTGTTAGCATGACTTCCACTGAAAATAACTCTGCTGATGCTATTCCCTGGACAGCTATTTGAGCACACTGGTCTGTCAGCTATCTTTTCAGTCTGAATGCAAATTAATGACAAGAAACCTACTATTACAGTGAATAAGGGAAGTGCATAAGGGAATTAGGTTGGGATAGTAAGGACATTTCACTGCTTTTAGGGCAGAGTTTGCAAAGTGCAATCCATTGAAAAGTAGCCAGGTTGGAAACAGGTCTTTCATGTCATGTACAATGTCCTGTAGTTTCATTGATTCATATTAGAACTACAATCTTTTTTTTAATTATTCTGACAGTTTAAGCACAGACAAGAAAAAATAAGATTGCAGAGTTAATTCTCCTATCATAACCTGCTTCACAATAAGACTGTCTATCTCCAGGTTCTGTCAAAAGCCACAGAAAGTCTGTTATTTGGGGAAGTACACATTTTCTTCAGGATAACAAAATGTATTTCAAAGAATAGGAAGCTGCTATGTCTCAGTAAAACATGCATAGCAAACCATTTTTTCAGCAAAATTAATATTTTATAAAACCAAAGAGAAACTCCACATGGTAATTTCCCAAAAAGCACAAAATTGCTTTCATCTTCTAAATAGAAATCAAAATATGAACTTCATTACACTTCCACATACTTCTCACAAAAAATGGCTTCAGTGTATGGATGGGAATGCACAGGCTCTCTAGAGAAAATGAGTGCTTTTTCCATTGCAGCCCGCAAGCTCAACTCATAATAAGAGACAACACACATTAATAGCTTTATCAAAAAAAGGAGAAAGAGCATTTAGAGATGCAAACCATCATTTTGAGGTTTTCCAGGTACCATAATGATAGTTTTTCTTACCACTGAATATTCATGACACCTCATAAAACTAATGATAAACATAAAAATTGATGTGAACGTTTGACTAATCTGCTCTTATTTGTTTGGAAGAGCTGTCGTAATTGCCTGGTTTGTAAATTAAACATCTGCTATGGGAATAAACAAAAACATAACTGAGCATATTCAAATAAATTGAATTCACTCTGCTTCCATAAATTTTATTATATGGGCTCATCAGTTTTATTACACCTGAGCATACCATTGCTGTGTAGCAATGTGTTCTTAGATGTCCTGTTTGTAAGAATGAATGTTTCCTTTCTTTAGTAGAATGCAGATCTTACACTACTGGGTCAGCTATAGAGGAGCTGTCCATACTCCTCTGAGAAAAGTGACTCAGCATAATGGTTGAAGATGACTTGCAGTTCCATGACCTAGTCATTGAAAAGTTCCAGGAGGTCATTAAAATCATTTCTGTGATGCAGGAACACATATCAAACAAAATAACAATCACTTTATTTTAGCAAAATGAATCTGATTGGTGTTTGTCTTATTATTTTAGTTCCTTAATTATAACAATGAATAATACCATAGAACAATTAACCACATAGAGCCCCAATGAAAGAAACCAACAAGTGGCCTTGGTAAAGTGTGGAAATATGAAATTGGATATTACCATGTATAACATTTATTCTGTAGATAATTCCTAGAAGTGGTAGATACCTCATCACTTGTATTAGTCAGGGTTTTATAGAGCTATGGAACTTACAAACTCAATCTCTCTTCCATCTATCTATCTATGTATCTATCTATCCATCCATCTATCTAAAATCTTTTTATATAATAAAGTTAATGACCACCTCTAGGCAGCCTGAGTGTCCATGTGACAATGAATAATAGAATACATCCTGAGAGGTCAGGAACAAGTGCTTTAATGCTTGCCTTCTGAGGCCAGTACCTGTTCTAGCATCCTCTTTCCCTGTGAGTGCAAACAATGTCTTGGTTTCTCTGTTGCTCATGGTTTTGCTTCTTACAGAACAAAGTGCTAAATTGATGCTAAAATGTTATAAACCATGTCCATGGATCCTCATCCTTAGAAAGTATCAGCACATGTTGACCATTATATACTTGGTTTGTATATAAACCAAATATTCTTGATTCTGAGAAAAATAAAATGATAGTCTTTTGAATTTTTTGGGGAGGTGGGATCTGTCATCCAGCTTCCAAATAAATCATACACTGAGGCTTATTCTTGATTATGAATGCACAGTCTTTGCTTGTTATGCTTCTTGCTAGCTTTTAAAAAATTATCACGGCTACCTTTTGCCTCTGTATTTTTCCTTTTCTTACTTCTGTATATCTTACTTTCACTGTTACTCTGTGACTGGCTGAGTGACTGGGTGACTGGCCCCTGATGTCCTCCTCTCCTTGTTCTATCTCACTTGCTTGCTTGTCTTGCAGATATCTCCTTCTATTTATATTTTCCGTCTGCCAGTCCTGCCTATACTTGTAACTGCCTTGTTATTGGCCATTTAGCTCTTTATTCAGGTGATCATGTGTTTTAGACAGGTAAAGAATCACAGCTTCGGAGTTAAACAAATTCAGCATAAAAAAGTAATACACCTTAAAATAATGTTCCTTAATAATAGAATGCATTATACATTCCCTAATTAGTTCTAAAAAAGGTACATTTAATATGCCGGTTAAGAAATTAGAGTTTCACAGCCTACTATTCCAAAGTCCTTACTCAAGTATATTTTTAATTTGTGTAAACAGCCATTATTTCTTAAGTGGCTTTGTAGTTTCTTTCAGCACTACAAATTTATTTTCTCAACTGTCGTAAAGCATCTGATCTAGGGAAATATCTACAAATACTTTCCTTTTGTTTTTTGATAGTTTTCAATTAATATGTGCAGACAGAACTTTGCACATATATCCTCCCTCCCACTGTCTGAAATAAGTTTCAGAAGCTTAACATTAAAACCATTTTCTTTGTTTATATTTTTTATTATGTGTGTATGCACACACACACATACATGCATGTATGCAGATACTCATAAAGAACAGAGCAGACACCAGATCTTGTGGAGGTGGAATTACAAGGTATAGAGAACTACGCAGTGTGGATATGAGGAATTGAACTCTGGTCATCTGTCATTAAAAATATAGAAACTATTCATAATCATTGAGCTATCTCTCCAGACCAAGACCCTTTCCAAGCCAGACTTAATAAAACATTCTCATAAACTTAATATGCAGAAAGTAGAAATATGAGGATCACCATGAGTAAGGACAGCTGGGATATATGGTGAGATGTTTTCTCAAAAAAAAAAAATCCCAAATCCTTTTTCAATCTTCCTTGCTGTAAGGTGCCACCAAGGGACTAATGATTTGTCTAATAAATTGCACAAGAAAATGCTATATAAAGTCGATAGTCATGTCTCTGAATTTTTCTGTTTGTCTTCTTTCATCTTTTTTTTTCTTAGTTGAGATAAGAAGCCTCCAGTGAAGCAAACAAATTGGAGAATAATATGAAAACCATAGGAATACTAAGAAAGATGTTTGCACTTCTGACCACAATCCACCACTTAGCCAAAGTATTGCTCACCTTTGTTCTTTTATGTGACTGAGAAATAAGTTTATATGCTTTCTAAACTGGTCATTTTCCATTTCCATTTTCACCCTTTAATCTACTTACAATATAAAGACAAATATCTATCTATCTATCTATCTATCTATCATCTATCTATCTATCTATCTATCTATCTATCTATCTATCTATCTATCTATCTATCACTATATACATGTTGGAGGAGGCCACTTGTTTGTTCTGGCCACTTAGCCCCAAAATAATCACATAGAAACTATACTAATTGAATCACTGCTTGGCTCATTAGCTCTAGCTTTCTTTTTTTTTAAAAAAGATTTATTTATTATATATACAACTTTCTGCCTCCATTTATACCCACACACCAGAGGAGGGCACCAGATCTCTTTACAGATGGTTTGGAGCCACCATGTGGTTGCTGGGAATTGAACTCAGGACCTCTGGAAGAGAAGACAGTGCTCTTAACCACTGAGCCATCTCTCCAGCCCCTAGCTCTAGCTTTCTATTGGCCAATTCCTACATCTTAATTTAACCCATTTCTATTAATTTGTGTAGCGCCAGGTGGCTGTGGCTTACCAGGAAAAGTACCCGTGTCTGCCTCTGGTGGGCTACCCAGCTTCTCTCTGACTTTGCCCTTCTTTTTCCCAGCAATCAGTCCAGTACTCCATACCTAGCTCTGTTCCACCCCATTCTGGTCTGCTCTAGGCTCAAAGCAGTTCTTTATTCATTAATGGTAATCACAGCATACAAAGGGAAATCCCACTATATAACATAAGTGTGTGTTCATTCAGGAAACAACTGATGACTTAGCATTAGTAAAAATCAGCCAAATAATATATTAAGTAAAAATTTGGAAAAATTTAATTAATGAAAAATATCCATTTCAAGAAAAAAAATTGCCTATTTAAATTATTTCAACACTCAAAGAACCATGGAGATGATTCCAGTGAGAGTGCTATGTTCAAGATGCTTTTGTTTGAATGTACATACCTCTCATAGACTCATATGTGTAAGCTGGGTTCCCCGCTGGGGATGCTGATTCAGGAAAATGTATAACCTTTAGGAAGTGGGGCCTTGTGGGAAAACCTGTGCACCACTGGTGGTCAGCATTATGGGCCATATTGAAGCCCAGGTTCCTAACCTTTGTAAACATAACTCAAAGGTAAATGGCAAACATTCATGCATGCTCTGCTGTTCCTAATCTGCCAAGATATAAGTATACATATTTACGTTTGTGTTGCTAACAATCAAATGCAAGGAAATGCTAAAGATAAAGAAAACAAACTCTGAGTTAAGGCAAATTTTAAAAATAGAACAATAATTTGAGGATTTATATGAGTTGTTATAAATAAGGAAAGTCAGGACATGATAGCACATGATGGAAAATATCAGAAGAACACACACACATATACATATACATATACATATATATATATATATATATTCCTATGTGTGCATGTTTGAATCCAGTTCCTACATTTATTAAACTATAAACACGTATCTTCCCATTTTCTTTATGTCAATAATTTTATAAGGTTTTATTTCTGTATTAAATAATATATGATTAAAATATGCAAAAAAGTTTTTTTTACTCCAAGAAATGCACTTAAACATTTTGACAATTGAGCAAATATAGTCATATATGTCTAATGATAGTAAGGGTATTTCTTTTTAGTTGCTAAGTTCTTAGCATAGAGGCATATAGTGTGCATTCATGTATCTCTTGAGCAAATAAGTCTGTCTATGTATAAGCAGAGTGAGTAAAAATTATATTTACATATTGAGGGAACACAGAAAAAGCATTAAGGATGCTAATCTTTCAACGAATGTTCCTCTGTGGTGTTGGAGGTCCTTCTGTCTAGGTGTTACCTTTATTGGTTAATGAATAAAAAAACCCTGTGTTGGCCTATAGCAAGGCAGAATTTAGCTAGGTGGGAAAAAACTAAACTGAATGCTGGGAGAAAGAAGGCAGAGTCAGTGAGAAGTCATGTAGCCTTTTCAGAGACAAAGGTCTGAGCTCAAGAACTCAAGAAACTAGACTTTAATATGCTAATTAATCCAATAAAAAATAGGGTACTGATCTCATCAGAGAATTCTCAACTGAAGAAATTCAAATGGCCAAAAGACACTTAAGGCCATGCTCAACCTCCTTAGCGATCAGGGAAATGCAAATCAAAACAATTTTGAGATACCAACTTAGAATGACAAAAATCAAAAACACCAAAGATAGCCTGTGCTAAAGAGGATGTGAAGTAAAGGGAACACTCATCCATTGCTGGTGGGAATGTAAACTTGTACAACCACTTTGGAAATCAGTGTGGTGGTTTCTCAGGAAATTAGGGATCAACCTGCCCCAGGATCCAGCAATAGCACTCTTGGGAATATACCCAAGAGATGCCCTATCATACTACAAAAGCATTTGTTCAACTATGTTCATAGCA
>NC_022034.1:22019641-22020984 GCF_000317375.1 Microtus ochrogaster | reverse complement strand
CAAAACTTTAGATATAACTTTTAGGTATTTTTCTTTAGTCACAGAGCAAGAATAGTGTTTAGGTCACTCAAAAAACCTTCTTTTATAAACTAACTTTACTGAGAAGAAAAATACAAGGACAGAGCAGCAGCATTCCAACTGCTGTAGTCATCACATCCACAAAGAATACTGCTTAGAGTCAACACTGGTGGTTCTCGGGATGTCCTTGAACACGCGTTATATTCTTCTCTAGGTAGAATCAAATCACAAAAAAAAAAAAAAAATTGAGGGAGTTGTGAGATACACACACACACACATTTATATTTAAAATCCGATGTCATTGGCAGTTTGTGAAGGTCAGTTTTATGTTTAGTGATCTGAAAAGGCTGCCTGGAGTCTGCAAAAATATCTTCAGGAGAATTTAGCTATTGTCTTTTGATATCCAACTCTGTACAGATGCCCCACTCAGAATAACTAGATTTTAAACTGAGATTCTATTCTACATTAAGCTGTATAAACACAAAATGAGTCAAATAATTTTTAACAGTGCTATTAGTTTCTAGAAAAAACTTCAAGTACACTTCCAGTTGCTAATACAACCAAGCTTAAATTATAATATTTAATATAATTTGATGAAAAGAACGAATGTTCACAGCCTTGTCAAGTATACGAGTGCCTGAAACCTATAAGGATGGAAAAGCTTTTCCCTAGGCTGGCTCAGAGAATTCCTAATCATTAGGAATACCATTTAAGTCTTTCAGTTGTATTTTTCTGAATGTTTTCATGGTTCTATACCAAAATCATTGTAGGGTAGCCTTTTCAATGGCAACATAAATATATAAAAATGTCCTTACAATACTTTGTACTTGCAAGTTTAAAGCTGAGATACATCAAAAGTCGAAAGAATTTCTATTCTATGACAGGAAATAAGACATTATCCAGTCCAGTTTGTGCTTTATAATTTAGTACCTTACACATGAATAAAATGAAGTGTCTTAAACCTGAAGGCCATTTATGCTAAAGTAAAAGCAAATAAAGCATAAACCAAGCATGAATTTTATAATGAGAATGTTCATATGGTCATCCTTTTTTTTTTTTTTTTTAAAGAAGTGGCTTTGGATAAAATACACTGGGGAAGTAATAATTTTTATCATAGCAGCAGATCCTCAAGGTCGGCCAATCACAGCCTCTTTATCATTGTCACCTTCAAGACCTCTAGGTGCAGACTAGCGCAGAAGTATTACAGTTGCTGCTGTCTCCACATCCAATCTTTTTTTTTTTTTATTGAGAAAAGGAAAAAAAAGTATCCGCCTCCTCCCAGCCTCCCATTTCCTTCTCCCTCCTCCCACCCTTCTCCCCCTCCC
>NC_022034.1:22014780-22018474 GCF_000317375.1 Microtus ochrogaster | reverse complement strand
TGATCCCGAATTTCCTGAGAAACCGAAACACTGATTTCCACAATGGTTGCACAAGATTGCATTCCCACCTCCACATCCAATCTTGCACTGTCTTTTCCTTCCAGGTTATCCACATGTAGGACCCCTACCATTAGTCCTTTAATCATAGCAACAACCATGAATGTCATAGGAAAAAATACCATTGTTTCTTCCACACATTTCTACTTCCGTATGTAATCTTAATTTTTCCAAGTTATAAAATGTTTTTGCTGTTATTGTTGTTGTTGTGGCTATTTTATGAATTAAATCCTGTTTTTTATTTATATTTTATAAGTATTTTTATTTGGAGGACTACTTTGCCTGCATATATGCATGTGTACCCCATTCATACATGGTGTCTGTAGTGTTAAAAGAAGATGTCTGGTCCCCTGGGACTAGAGTTACAGATAGTTAGGAGCTATCAATTGCATACTGATAATTGAACTTGGGTCTTCTGCAAGTGCAACAATATTCTTAGCTTTTGCTCGAACTCTCCAGCACTAGATTTTGATTGAAGGGTGGGGATGCTTATCCATGAACTGAGGTTACCTTATCAGTGAGACAATGTCACCTTCTCTCTCAGGTATCTACTTTGAGCCAGATACCTGAACTAATGTCTAAACTTAATCATATTTTAACTGTGTTAGAAATCGATCTTCTCGGTAATAAAATGAGATTAGGTCTCAGATGTTAGAGCTGATTTTAGAATTTAAAAAGTTAATAAATGTAAATATTAATAAAAGACATATTTAACAGAAACTATCACAATAAAACCAAATATATATTTCTGTGTTTGTTGGAGAAAACAAATTCAGTAACAAAGGCCAATGGAAGACCCTGTTTTATAAAACTGAGAAATGGGGGGACTACAAAGATGGTTCAGTGCCTAAAAGTATATGATGCTCTTGCTGAGGACTGTAGCTCAGTCTTCATCACTCACATTAGGTAGCCCACAATAACCTACAACTACAACTTCACCAGGAACTGACACCTCTGACCTCCTGGAGCACTGATTTGTGTGGACATACTTCCTCACAGACATATAATTTAAAAATAACATAAAACATTGAAGAGTTTGTTTTTCTAACGTTAGATAATATAAGCTGACAGGGTAATGATATAATCAAAACAAGAGTCCTCTGTGTGTGTGTACATATTTATATTGGTACATATTTATAGCAAAATTACTGAGAACACAGTTGTAAGGCTGGAGAAAGATGATTCAAAGGTTAATGCTGTTTGTTGTTTTTCCAGAGGACCAAAGTTCAGTTCTCAATAAATACAGAGATCAGAGTACAAGCCCCTATAACTCCAGCTCCAGAGAGTCCAATGCCCTCATTTGGCTTCTGTTGACACTGGCACACATATGGTATATATGCACACAGAGACACATGGACGTAAAAATAAATCATTAAGGATAGAAGCAGACTGTTGATTAGTATAGAATTCAGAGATGTGTTCAAAGTGATTTTAATTTTCTAATTCCACATGAGGGTAATAAAATTAATTATATTTGAAAACCAACCTCTTCCATGAAGATGGAAGAGATAAAAATGGGGAGTTCGAAAAGTTCATGTTATAAGGGAGCCTTACTTAAAAGGTGTTCCCATGTGAGGTTATTGTGTGCAGTGAAGGGGAAGTAAATACTTGGCACAAATACTCTACAATGCACAGGACTAAATATGAACAGTAAGTTAGCTTTTCTTTTAAAACACATTTGAGTTTTATGGGTGTCTGTATTTAACTGACTAAAAACCACATTCTAAGCTAGGTTTGTCTTCTGATTGTAGTATTAATGCATGTAAACTGTACGGTGGGGACATGGTGTCCTATCTAAAATGGAGAAGAGGAAGAAAATAGTACTAGCTATTGTGTAGTAAGGGCAGCCCCAGGAGGAAAGACGATAGAAGTCCTAGGAGCAACTGAAAAAAATGTTGCCTGGGGTACAGAGTTTATCCTGAGATAAGAGGAGAGACTCAGATTTCTTTTCATTTTTATGTGTTTCAGAGGGTATTAGTCCAAAAATGAAAGACTGTATAAAAGAATTTTAGGGTTAGATATTTTAAAAGATCCAAATTATCCAATAGAAAGAAAGAAAGAAAGAAAGAAAGAAAGAAAGAAAGAAAGAAAGAAAGAAAGAAAGAAAGAAAGAAAGAAGACATAAGAAAGAAATCTAAGCTCTGGGTCCTGTCATGCCAGGGAAAGTCTCCTACATTTACTAACACCATATCAAATACACAGATGAACAGATCACCTATATGATTCACAGATAATTGCTTACCATATCCCTTTTGTAGATGAAAGATATACTACAGGTAATATGTTCAAAAGACATCTTCTTATTTTCATTCTCCACAGACTAGTGGTTATAAGACTAGTGTGAGCATATTCAAAAGCATTTATATTTTATTTATTTTTATTTTTTGAGAATTATAATTGCCACATTTCTTACTTCTCTTTCCTCCCTCCAAATTTCTCATATCCACTCTCCTTCAAATTTGCTTCCTCTTTTCTTAACTAATTGTTATTGTACTCCTCTAAGAATTTGTCTACAGAAACCTATTCTTAATTATAAACCCACTCATTTTGCATAATAACATATGTATGTATACTTTTCTGGGCTGACCTGTAGGCACTAGACAACCAATCAATTTTTCTCTTCACTGAGAAGGACCACTTCTCCCACTCCTAGTTTTCCTCAATTGCCTGAAGTTCTTTGTATCAGGCTGAGGTTTCCAAAGGTTTCCACCATCATGTTGGGCACGTTATTGGTGGTGTTCTTGTTCAGTTTATGTTTGGTAAATATTGGTAAGATTTCATGGGTGTGGCCTCTTACATTACCAGGACACACAGTCTCACAGCAAAGTCCCTGATCTTCTGGTTCTTACAAATGTTCCGCCCCCTTCCGTTTCTGTGAGCATTTGAGCTTTATTTACTCCTCACTGTGAACAGAGGACATTTCTTCTGTTGTCCTTCCATCCTTTGGCAAGCAGCTGCATGTGAGCTCTGACAGAATTCAGACAGCAGTTGAAAGGGCCTATCTAATGCCAAACTCTACCTCTGTCATCTTCTTAGAGAATTTCCAACAGTGATAACATGAGATGCTGTATAAACCCATTTGGAGTAATCTTTGTGTGAAGTTTATATCTCATAATGGAATATTTTGCAGTTCAGCAGGAGTCTGGAGATAGAAGAGTCATGGGCTTATCTAGTTTTCTTTCCATCCATTTGTAAGCTTTCTATACTTTATTGGAAGTTTGGCTCAACATTAAACAGAATGGCATTAAATACTGAACAACTTTAAACAATCCTGGGTGTCAGCCTGATTATCATTACAACCACCTAAATCATCCTTTCAATCTCCTTCTCTAATTCCCTCTTTACTCTTTTTTTCCTGGAATTACATTCCCAAATAATACAATACCACAGAAACCTTAACTTTGCATCATTGTCTCTGAGAAATATTTAATCTATTTATTACTGAATTTGTACAAGAAGAAGAAGAGGGTGGAAGAGTGGAGGAGAAGGAAGAAAAGGAGGAAGGAAAGGGAAGGGAAAAAAGGAATGAAAGGAAAAAGGAAAGGATGGAAAGGAAAGGAAAGGAAAGGAAAGGAAAGGAAAGGAAAGGAAAGGAAAGGAAAGGAAAGGAAAGGAAAGGAAAGGAAAGGAAAGGAAA